>NW_026294584.1:17710048-18007548 GCF_007827085.1 Peromyscus californicus insignis
TCTTAGTGCCTAGGGAATAGTTCTGTTAAGTGCCCCGATATTGCTAGAGAAGTTAAATTCTATATATTAAAACAACAACCAAGACCTTACTTCCTAGGAATAAAAGTAGGTATTTTTACATTTTTAGAAACCTGAATTAGTAAAGCAAATATACTAAAAAAGTAACCATTCATGTAAAAATGTTATATATTAAAAAAGTAATAGTAAGCCACCATTAATTTGAGTGGGTATATATTTTAACTAAATAGGAAAAACAATATGTTGCCCACATTTAAACTAGATAGTTTCCTTGTTGATACATATTATTACTTCTTTTCATGTTTTCCATAAGAAGAATCACAGATAGGTAGCATTTTTAATGTCAGGAATTATTTGCAGCAAATTTCCTAATATTTAGAAGTACTTCATGACAATAAAGTTTACATTTACTATTAAATAGCTCTCAGAATAAAAAGGGTTTAAGATCACTCACGAGAAGAGAAATACCCAAAAGACCACAAAGGGAGCCATACCCGGGCCCCGCAGAACCAACCCCCTTGCTCCTGCTCCTGTTTAAAAGCTTAACAAGGACTAAAAAGGACTAATTGGCATAATTAAGTAAACAAGACTATTTTTATTGCAAACCAACCAACCAGAAAGACTCTGTGGGGCTGGTTAGGAGATAATCCCAGTCCAACATCCCATCAACACATATCTTTACATATCGGAGCCACGCAATGACGAATACACAACATACCAAGTCAGAAGAGGTTCCATTTCCAAGTTCTGATTCATATGAGCTTCCAAAGTAGAGCCGGTACATGTTGAATTTTGATTCATCTGGAAGGATCTCAGACATCTCAAGAGAAACAAGGGACTGATCTAAGCCACATTCTCCATCCCCAGCTGAGTCGTCGGAACCACTACTGTGGTTAAGAAAGACCATTGAAGACAGGCTTAGGTCGCTGTCAGAGCTGGAGCCTCCATCCTAAATTATACAGAAAGAAGGCCAGTTGTAACTAGAAATAGCAGTAGATGTCACTCCATAGAACAGCACAGGGAGGTGTACACTTCTCAGCAAGCTCTCAATCCTCTATGAATTCAAGGTACACAATAACAATGTTTTATGAGACAAGGGTTCATGGAACCCATGCTGGCCTTCTATTTGCTATGTAACTTAGGATGACCTTGATTTTATGATTCTTGGGACTCCAGGTGTGCACCAGCATGCCTGGTTTACCTGGTGCTGGGGAATGAATCCAGAACTTTGTGCATGCTAGGCATGCTCCCAACTGAGATATTGCCCAGCCCTACACAACACAAGTGTAACTACTACAATAAGGGAAGATTAAGATAAAGTGTGTAGAAAATCCACCAACTGGGGCTGGAGAGAGGGCTCAGAGGTTAAGAGCACCACTTGCTCTTCCAAAGGTCCTGAGTTCAATTCCCAGCAACCATATGGTGGCTCACAACCACCTGTAATGAGATCTGGTGCCCTCTTCTGGCCTGCAGGGAAATGTGCACTGTATACATAATAAATAATTAAAAAAAAAAAAAAGAAAATCCACCAACTTTCCCAATGATAACAAAGCGAGAACTCAGAATCCGGGTTTTACTTCTCCATCTGCCTTTCACTCATTTTCAGTTTTATTATGAAATGATTTATATCAACCATATTATAGAGTGGAGATGTACACATATATACTTGTAAAGCAGTCATATGAAAAGGGGTTGAGAAAGAAGAAACCTTCAGGCAGGGCTGGGGATGGAGCTTAGTGGTACAGAGTTTGCCTCGCATGTGTTGGGTCCTAGTTCAATCCCTAGTACCACAGAGAAAACAAAGATAAACAAACACTCACCATAATGGCTTCCTAAAATAAATAGCAAAAGCCTGACCTGGAGGCTGTGGGGATAATTCAGTAGGTAAAGTGCTGGGCAAGCATGAGGCCCTGAATTTAACCCTCAGAACCTATATAAATACCTGGGCACAGTGGTGTGGGATTGTCATCACAGTGCTGGGTGGTGGGGACAGTGTGACCTAGATGCTCCCTGGCCAGCCAGCCTACCCACAGTGAGAGACCCTGTCTCAGAAGGGGGAGGATGCTTGAGGCATGCCATCCAAGGTGCTCACTGACTTCCATGTGCATGAGTGCACATGTACACACATGTACATGTACATCCCCCCAACACACACACACACACACACACACACACACACACACACACACACACACACGTACTTGGTTTGGAACTATTTAAGAAATTTAGAACCTACAGAAATTTCCAAAATTGGTGGAGGGAAATATACAGAAAAGCTTCCTAGAAAATATAGGCAAAGTCTCTAATGTAGTAAATCATCTTCTGTAATAATTAAAAAACAAAATGCCATCATTAGAGAAAACACTGGTTCTAGGACTTGGATATAGAAAACACAAGATAAACAAAGATCATCTTGTATCAGGAAGTAAGGAAGTTGTTGAAGAATGATGAGGACGTGAGGTAAGGCCACATGTTTCATCACAGGAGACTGCCAGTGGCTAGCTGATACAATTTGATCTTCAAAAATAGTAACCAGTCATTGGCATAAAATAGCTGAAAACCTTAGTTATTTTTCTATTTCTATGAATTCATGCTAGCCCACTCTAAATAATATCTTTCTAATACCAAATGGTTTGTTAATATTATGGTAATGTTAAGAAAACAGATACCAAATCTTCATAATTAAAATTCTCTGCAAATCCTACATCTAATTTTGGAACATTTACAATAGGCAGATTAAAGCTCCTGTAGAGTTTGGCCCTGAACTGCTCTCCCCTTCGCTGAAAGCCCTAACAGCCTTCCCAGGGAACTCACATGGAGCCCTCCGGGCAGCAGCCTGCCCTGCAAGGCCTCTAGCTGCGCGTTATACAGCAGTGCTTTCAGATCCGCTCCGGTGAAGGACTCGGTTACTGATGCCACGTGCTGAAGGTCCACGTCATCTGCCAGGGGTAGAGAGTCACTGAGGGCATTTAAAATCTCAAGACGCGACACCTGAAGGAAGAAAAATTCACTGACTAGACACACAAAACAATGAAGTGTTGCTGTAAATTGTGACTCTTAAAACTTTCTTCATAAATTGACTGGACACATCTAACAAGCTTTCCAAACAGTTTAGAAAATGTACTAGAAGTACAGTATCTGTCCTTCTTAGAACTGTGTCCCTAAAAGGAGGCACAGGTAGGAAAATGGATGGAAACCAGTATCTGTAACTATTCAGTGTGAACAATTTCACACTCATACTCTGGTTATTTCCTAGATCTAGCCAAGTGTGCCAACAAAGGAGAATATTAATAAACAAGCACATGGACCATATTCTTTGATCTTTCAGCCCCTTTCTTTCATTCATTTATTTACTACTTTCTACATCTGGGAGCAAGGGTTGGCAGAACATGACAAGAACAGTTGAAACACCTTCCTCCATGTGACCTGGCCACATGCTCACTGTCCCACTTGCTGGATTCTGAATCAGAGGTTTCTCACAGGATAGGAGAGTGGGAGATTTGAAAGCAGAGGATGTGCTGAACAGTTCTTTTTAGGCTTGCTGATTTTCTCCTACTGGCCAGCACAGCCGTTCCTGGACACCTGACTCAGGGCCTATTATGCTGTGAGTAAACAGTAAACAAAGCCTTTGCCTGCAAAGTTGTCTTCCAAGGACAATTGCTACTGCCTGGCCAAAGGAAAGCTCACAAGCAAAGAGTGTGGCCTCTGGTCTGCTGGGTTTGGGACAATGAATATGACGTTGTCACCTGGTCTGGAGGAGGGCAGTATACACATTTATCTAGTCGGCCAGGCCGCAACAGGGCAGGATCAATCAAGTCAGGACGACTAGTAGCAGCCAGCACATAGACACCTGAGGGGAAAGAACACTTTAGAACGACCATTTAGTAACTTCTCTTTACAGTGTGTCTTTGTGTTAACAGTGACTTACCCTCCAAGCCTTCCACTCCATCTAACTGTGTCAGCAGCTGGTTAACCACTCGGTCTGTAACCCCTGTGTTGTCGTGACCTCTTCGAGGAGCAATGGATTCAAACTCATCAAAGAAAAGAATGCAGGGCTTTGCAGCCTGTGCTCTGGGAAAAAAAGAACACAAACATTCTGCATTTTACCAGGGCTTCAGAGTTCACAAACTCTCCCCACACAGACACAGACACACACACATACACACACACACACACACACACACACACAGAGCTTAGACTATAATATATAACACAGCACAGGTATGTGTACATATTTATCCTAATCTTCACAACTAACCCTTAAGAAAGCATGGTAAATGCAATTATCCTTATTTTCAGGATAATAAAATTTAAACTGAGTTTTTTGCTCACAGTAGTATTACTTATTTGTATTACATTATTAATTATCTGTTAATTTCATCTATGTACACAAGGTACTTTGATCATATTTACCTCCCATCTTCTCTCTAAATTGACTCTTGAGAGCTTAAAATGTTTGTTTAGAAGTTCATGCTTCTGGATAAGTAAGAACCTAAAACCCAAATCGTAGTCAATAGGTTCTTATCGTGGCTAGCCATTTAAAAAAAAGATTTGTATTTTTTAATGTGTGTGTGTGTGTGTGTGTGTGTGTGTGTGTGTGTGTGTGTGTGTGTGAAATGTGTGTGCATGTGTCCTCAGATACCAGAAGAGGATGTCAGATCCCTTGGAGTTGGAGTTAAAGGCATTTGCAAGTCAGCCCATGTGGGTGCTCAGAACCAAGCCCAGGTTCTCTGGAAGAGCAGCGAGCTCTTGGAACCACTGGGCAATTCTGTAGCCCCACAGTGGCCATTTTTATGTGTGCTCACTGGCTTCTGCTTCTGGAAAATGCCTGTTTAATCATTCAACCTGTTCCAAGATGGCAAGCTCATTATTTCTGCATTGTTTTGTAGGAACACTCTAAAAAAAACCCCTTGTATTATTAGATACAAAATATTTAGGACTACAATATGTTCTTTGCTAATTTAACCTTTTGTCAATAGTCATGGACTTTAATAATGCCCCCTCTTATAAGGCTTTATTTCTTAAACTGCATAATAAATACATAAACCTTTACCTTCTTTTCTTATTTTTTTTTTCCAGACAGGGTTTCTCTGTGTAGTTTTGGAGCCTGTCCTGGAACTCACTTTGTAGACCAGGCTGGCTTCGAACTCACAGAGATACACCTGGCTCTGCCTCCCAAGTGCTGGGATTAAAGGTGTGCCACCACTGCCCGGCAAACGTTTACTTTATTATTTTTTTTCAAATTATATTCATATTTTACTATGTATAGTCTCTTAGTTGTATACTGTGCAACAATTACAATGTGTTTTTTGGTCTTTTGGCTGTCCTGGAATTCACTCTGTAGACCAGGTTGGCCTTGACTCACAGAGATCCTCCTGCCTCTGCCTTCCAAGTACTAGGATTAAACGCATACACCACCACCGCCCAGCTGCAACAAAATTTTTAGAAGACTACAACAATGTAAAATTTTCTTTAAAAATTTTCCATGATTCTGTTACATTTGAATAATAATTTTCAACTTTAAGTATTATCTTCTGTATTAATACGTGATCTTATGTACATTCAGTAACACGAGCATTAATGAAACTGGATATAGGGTGTGTTGTCTTCGAAGAGATATATATGTTAGGAACTGGGAGAAAAAAGAACTTAGAACTTAAAAGAATAGGAGTATATAAGGAATAATTATTTGCTTCATATAAGAATCTAATCTGAAAGAAAAATGTGGTGATACACACTTCCAATCCCAGGATTAGGAGGCTGAGGCAGAAGGACCATGAGTTCAAGGCTAGTCTGTGCTACATAGTGAGATCTGGTCTTGAAAGAAAGAAAGGAAGAAAGGAAAGGAAGGAAGGAAGGAAGGAAGGAAGGAAAGAAGGAAGGAAGGGCAGACAGACGGATGGACTAGTCTGATCTTTCTTTGAACAAGTACTTATGATTCTACTTTTAGGAATATTACTATTGTAAATAAAAATAATCTCCAAAATTTAATATTGGAGATACATATTTTAGGTAGTATTTGCTGAAATGACACCCTTGTCATTTGCTTTGTTAGTAATTCACATAAACCACAGGTTTGAAATACCAGTTCTTCAAAAACTAAGGCCCAGACCAAGATTAATAAACCATAACAGCCAGTTACTTCAAACATTCATACAAACCACCTCATGAAAACATCTCGAACAGCTTGTTCACTTGCTCCAATATATTTGCTGAGTAACTCTGGTCCCTAGAAGGTAAAAGAAAAGCAGGCTGAGATGAAATTAATTAAAAACAAACACAACTTTGGGTTTGGATTAAGCATAATGAGTTACAGAACGTTTAAGGTTGAATGTGTCTCACAATGAACTGTGCTGGGGTAAGAGTCACAATGGCTCCCTGCCCTCGGCTTCCTCTGCCTAGAACATTGTCCTAGGTGTTCTTGTGGCCTGTGGCATTATTTCCTTTAGGTCTTTGTCAACATGTCTCTCTCTCTTCTTGAGCTTCACCTGACAACACTGTGTGTGACCAGCTACTCCATGCTCCTTACTGCCCAGCAGTGGCTTTTATGCCGGCTGTCTAGTTAGTGTCTCTTTCCACTAGTAGAAAGTAAAGGTCGAACACCAAGTTCTGACCCCTGCTGAGTCTCTATTGCCCAAACAGTGCAGTTAGCTAAGCACGGGAAGTGTTTAGTGAAGGATTGCATAGATCAAAAGGGACAAACTGCATTGAGCAAATCCGTGCGAGCCTCCTAAACCGTACAGAGATATAATTCACTCTATTTAGCATCTTCAATTACTGAAGTCAATTTGTCTATATAGGAGGTGAAAAATAAAATTTCTTTCCTGAAAGTCAGCTGCAAAAAACTTTCAAAACAAATGTTGTTACATATAGCAAATTTGATAACGAGTCATCTTTCCTTAAATTAGGATCACATTTAAAACTGAGTAGGTTTAAAAAATAAAAACAAAACAGTACCTGCCAAAGATCTTCCTAATGGAACAATATGTATGGACAAGCATTAATCTAAAAAACATTTAGGAAGGCAGCAGGGGCTGGAAGAAATCCAGAAGAGAGGAAGACAGCTGGCGAAGTTTCCACCTTCTCCTTCCTTACACTGTTAGCACCACCATTGCCTGTCTGCCCGGTTCAAACAGAAGCATGACTCAGCGGGGCAGGCAAACCCAATTCCAAATGACCAACCTGGATTTCAGGTTCTAAGTCAGTTTTGAGTATGACTACAATAGAATTGTTTTCCTTCAGAATCAATCAGTCTTTAGTAAACTGCTAATGCTGAGGTCTTGAGACTAAGTCCAAGGACATGATGGTAGGCTAGAGGCAGACTGTGAGCATCCCCCTGGCTGACCTTGGTTAGTGCGCTTGCTTTATATTTACAAACTCTGTAGACTTCGTGTGCACTAGGGAGGGAAAAGGCAGTCAGCTGCCCTCTACTCTCATAGGTCTCGTCTCCCTTAAGTACAATTTGCTTCTCCTTTTAATATTTACATAAATTCTATTCACAGATGGTGATTTGCCTTAAGCAAGAACATGAAAGCCACTCAGAAAGAGAGGTGATCAGCACTCAATTTCTTACAGCTATAAACCAATAAGTGCATCGCTCTTCTCTCCCAGCTTTCCAAACAGGAGATTAATCCACAATCATGAAACATAATTGGAATTGGCAAGGTCGGCTGTGGTGGGAGAAAAAAATATGGTGGTTGCTGAGTAAGTTAAGCAGGAATCACCCTGAGACTCATTACATACCAAAAGGAATGAGAACATACATCTATAGAAAACTTGCCATGGATGTTGAGAACAACATTATCCATGAAAGCCTGGTAGACAGAATACTCCAGAGGCAGCTCAGAGGGCACAAGCCACCAAGTCTGGCAACTTGAGTTTGTCCACGGAACCACATGGTGCCACGAGAGAACCAGTTCCTACAGGCTGTCCCTGACATGCTCACCTGGCACATGTGAGCCCACATAGACACAAAATTAATAATTTAATGTTAAAATATGTGCATTAGAGCCTGATGGCAGAAACGATGCAGAGTTTACCAGTGATAATCAGTGTGTAAGCAAAATGTGGTACAGGTAAGCAATGGGACGTGCCAGGTACAGAAAAGATTAAGGTATCAATGCACGCGACAACTTGAAGCTTACTAAGTGAAGGAAGCTGGACACAAAAATCACATATTACCTGATTTTTTGCATACAAAATATTAAGAAAAGGCAAATACATAGACACAGAAATAAGATTAATGGCTGCTAAGGAATGAGAGGTCTTGGGAACAGAATGAAACAGCTTTGAAAACAGGAGGTTGTAGGCTCCCAGTTCTGTAAGTACAAAACAATGCCAACGAATTTTGCACTTTCAAAGGGCTAACTGAATGTTGTGTTTGCCTCAATTAAAAAGACAAAGAAAGGCCAGGTGGTGGTTGCACATGCAATCCCAGCACTAAGAAGGCAGAGGCAGGAGGCTCTCTGTGAGTTCAAGTCCAGCCTGGTCTACAGCGCGAGCCCCAGGACAGCCAGGACTACACAGAGAAACAGTCTGGAAAAACAACAGCAAGACAAGGCAGGCAAGTGCACACATACCTTGACACTAATGAAATTCATTCCGCTCTCTCTTGCAACCACCCCAGCAAGTAACGTTTTTCCTGTCCCTGGGGGACCATAAAGCAATATTCCAGTCCTCTGTCGTATGGGCAAGTTTGCAAACAATTCCGGGTACTGAAAAATATTAAAATATGACAAAGAGCGGAAATCTAAACAAAGACTGAAGAGTAGTATACAGAAAGTATTTGGATGGTAATAACTGCTACCTCCTTTATTAATAATAACACAAGAGCAGGGAAGGAAATTCCTATTGGAAATAATCAACGATGTCCATCGAGTGCATCTATATAAAGTGTCTGTCAGGGCATTACACCTCCTTCCACTTTGCTGAAGACTGTAACCAGGGCTGTGACTGAGCCAGGCAAGGCACAACCACTGAGCTACTGGACTAAACCACTCTTTCTTCTTAGAGTGTAAGAAAAGTACTGTGTTAGGAAAACCAAGGCCAAAGGCACAGTCTTCCAACCAGCAGAGAGCACTTGCGTGGTTAAATTGTGATAGCTGTGTGCATTCCGGTACTGAGTCAAAGAGTTTGCTTTAGCAAACCCGAGTACTTACGCAAAACAGAATTAAGATACTCACATCAAAATGGATTTGTGTTACAGGCAGAGAAAATATCAAGTAGTTAGAAAATCCCATTTCTTTGGTAACTCAGTAAATCCTTGTCAATCAAAGGGAAAGTGTATAAGCTAACAAATAAAGCCATAGCCAGTGGGTCAGGTTTCTTCTGGCCATTAGGACTTGGGGTGTGTGTGTGTGTGTGTGTGTGTGTGTGTGTGTGTGTGTGTGTGTGTATTTGACCTTACCTTGGCTGGTAACTGGATAGTATCCATAAGTATCTGCCGAACGTCATGTAATCCACCAATCTTGTCCCAGCCCAGGTCTCTAGGTTTATGCAGGTTGACATTTCTCAGAGAAGCAGGAAGAAACCCATGGAGAGCCTTTTGGAAGTCTGATGTTGTTAAAGTCAATTCTGTTCAAAATAAGAAAAAAAAAATTTTTTTTTTTTTTAATTTTTAACTCTCACTAGGTAGTGCTGGCTAGCCTCAAACTCAGAGATCAGTTTGCCTCTGCCTCCTACGTGATGGGACTAAAGACATGCATCTCCAAGCCCAATTCATTTTTAAAATATGCTGTAATACTGGCTGGAAATGCCAGATTTCTACTCAAATACTTTATGAAGCAGAAGCATGTAATTCTTGCTCTGCTATGCCCCCATTCCCACAACAGAAAGAAGTTTGGGGTTTGGGGTACAGATACCTTCCCTGGTGGAGACGTGCTGACGAGAGAGGTGAGAGTGTGTGGCTCTGTCCACGAGGACAGTCAAGTCTCTAGCCACAAACCCTTGGGTTTCTTTAGCTATGCACTGCAGGTCCAAGTCAGGGGACTTGTTTATACCGCAGCCCAGTTTATTTTTCACGACGTTATACAGAATCTCAAATCTTTGTTCCTTGGGAAAAAAACACAAAATTCAGATTATTAATTTTCCAGTGGTACATTTCACCAGTTGTATGTCACCTAGCAATGGGAATATGATCCGAGAAATGCCTCCCCAGGCAATTTCATCGGTATGTAAACATCACGGAGTGCATTTACAGAAACTGAAATGGTACAGACTGCCAACCCCCACACTACATGGTACAGTCTGCTGTTGTGCCCCAAGCACTCTGGCAGGTAATTCTGTCACTCCGAGCATGTGCAGCTCCCGGCTGCCTGACCATGTACTCCCATACCCACCGGATGTGATCAAGAGTCCTCTAATTGTTAAGCTGAAGCTAACAGTAATTAGATATCAGGGTTGGCTCCAGCCTTTCCCTTCAGAATCATAAGTAACCCTTTGCTCTGCCATGATCCTACCGGAGGTTGTATTTCTGTGTATGGTCTAAAATTAGACTTCAAGCAGAAATTCCTCAGTAAGTTGTCTAAAAACACACTGATACAAGATTGCCACTTCTTTCTCCAATAAGGAGCATTTTAGGTAACATCTGGCTCTTAAGAGGTTTTTTTTGTTTGTTTGGTTTTTGTTATAACATTTTAGAAATGTAGATAAGTCTGTTGTGCATCTTCTTTTTTTTTCAAAAGTTTCATTTATTTTGTATACAGTGTTCTGCCTGCATGTATGCCTGCACGCCAGAAGAGGACACCAGATTTCATTACAGATGGTTGTGAGCCACCATGTGGTTGCTGGGAATTGAACTCAGGACCTCTGGAAGAATAGCCAGTGTTCTTAACCTCTGAGCCATCTCTCCAGCCCCCTGTTGTGCATTTTCTTAATTACTGATTGATGGGGAGGCCCCAGCCCTTGGTGGGTGGTGCCATCCCTGGGCTGGTAGTCCTGGGTTCTATAAGAAAGCAGGCTGAGTAAGCCACAGAAGCAAGCCAGCAAGCAGCACCCCTCCATGGCCTCTGCATCAGCTCCTGCCTGCAGGTTCCTGCCCTGTTTGAATTCCTGCCCTCACTACTTTTGACAATGAACTGTCATATGAAACTGTGAGCACAATAAACCTTTTCCTCTTCAAGCTGCTTTTGGTCATGGTGTTTCATCACAGCAATGGTTACCCTAACTCAGACAACCAAAATCACTGTTCTTTCTTTTCTTTTTTGGTGCTGAGGACTGAACCCAGGGTTTTTGCACATGCTAGGCAAGCTCTTCACCACTGTGAGTTCTTTACCACAGAGCTCAGCCCTCTGTGACACAGAATAACAGGTAAATACTTCTGCTTTTCAATAACAGTTAAATGGCAAAGAGTCTGAACATTTAGAGTAGACACTGGGCAAGAATCTTAAGATTATTAAGTGTCTCCAGTGTCCACCAGCCTGAGCACATGCCCTCTGCTCATGGTCACTACATGCTGGGTGAGCATAAGGTCCAAAGTGGGCAGGGATGGTTCATCAAATGAAAAGATGTCTACATTTCATTTCGTCCTCATTCAAAAGAAATACTGACTTCAAGAAAGTCATTTCCTTAGCAAGTACGAAACATTTCAGATGAGTATACTCTGTGCTCACAAACTGCACATGTTGCTCTTAAATATATGCACAATCTCCTAGAAGCAGTAACTTTGAAAACAAAAGCAATTTCTAAGAAAAGAACACAGCTCAATAACCTTTGTAAGTCTCAGATTACCTGATTAGGAGGTTGAATGTTCTGGACACACTGAAATGTGTGAATTCCTTGAGCAGAAACAAGTGAGGGATGTAGGGAATGTTGGAATTGGCTCGTGGCGATAAGCGCGATCAAACTTCCCATAGAAACAAACTCCTTGATTATATCGTTCAAAGCTAGAATGAAGTAATACAACATAAAGCTCAGGGGGAAAAAACATGAACATTTAAAGCTGTATATTCACTAATAACATAATGTTAAGATGAAACAGCTCCTTCACGTTTTTAAAAGCATTAATTCTACCCATTCAGTGATCTATCTGTTGAATCAAATGGGAGTGTAGGAGGTTCTGTAAACTCAGGACATGTCTACTGAGGTTCTGTACTCCCCGATCTTATAAAGTAAATGAATCAGAAATACAAAGGCATCTCAGAAATGAATATTCTAGAAGGATAATTAGTGTCCATACTATATCATGGTTATTTAGCAGAACAGGCATGGTGTTTCTAACACTTCCAATGGATAATTCAAGGCTTGGCGATGTTTGTCTGAGGAGATGTGAACTGAAATAAGCATTAGTAACATATCTCTGAGTCCCGATCCAGAGATCTGCAGCTTTCCTGCACAGAGACTAACAGAGGGCATTTGGAGCTTGTATACGGCACTTGCTCACACATGAGACTAACAGCGGTGTCTAGGTGTCAACAGGTGTCTACAGGAGACACAGAACTCACACTTTGAGATCAACCCTAGTTAATCCACTGCCAGCCACTCCTGTCTGTGTTTTGTGCTGGCTTCAGCTCTGCGGAACCATGAGGCAATGCCGTCAACCCCTGCAGCCCTCCCTGCCCACCAGGTCTCTTGTCACACTCTAAGCTACAATGAATGGTGCACTCCTCAAGGTTCTGAAATCTCTTGCACCTCGGCACCTTTCCCTGTGAACTATACTTCCTTTGCTGCTTGTTAATTTTCACCTTTCCATTAAAACGCAGTTACTGACATTCCCAGAAGCCTTCCTTGCGATGCCGTGGCTCACCTCACTCGCACTTTGGGTTAGATGTTCACACAACACACTACACACTCTTCCAGGATAGTCTTCTTGCCACCTTCTAGTCGGTTAACCTGGCCCAATTACTTGTCTCTGTCACTTTCTATTTGCTGACTTATAAAACCAGGAGATTTCCACGTGTATACCCAAGGCAAGCCTTCTTCCAGAAACTACACTCTGTACAGCAGCCACCATTAGTAGCACCGTTCTGCACTGAAATTGCTTCCTCTGCTCCCCCGACTTTGAGAAGGCTGAATAAAGAAAGTATTCAACAAGCATCTGTTAACGAAACAGAAGCGAGAGTGACGGCCAGCCATGAAGTCGCAGGGTTTTCACTGCTCTGGCTCTGCCATTTCCTGGTACAGAGATGGAGAATGCTACCAGGACCCAAAGAACACACAACGAGCATACCCCTTAGTTCCTCAAGATGGCAGCTTTCGGGCCAGTGAGATGGCTCTGTAGCTAGTCACCGGCCACCGAGCCTGACAACCATACTTCACCCTCCAAGACCCACGTGGAGGAAGGAGAGAAGAGACTCCTAAAAACTGTCCTGACCTCCACATGTACACTTGGGCACATGGGTGCCACCCCAACAAATGCACAAGTGAGAAGTAAATAAAACTAATAAAAATGTAAAAAAAAAAAGATTTACCATTAAAATGAGAACTTGACTGACAAGTGAAAAGCTCCTAACCAGGAGGGGACGCATTACCGTGTGCGAGGCGCTGGCTCTGCACTGCTTCAGGGCTGTGCTCCTGTCCTGGGGCAGTGGGCGGGCCGGCAATGAGGTCCAGGTCGTCCAGCAGAATGACAGATGGCTGCCTCCAGGCCGCCTCTGAGAAAGCCAGCTCCAGGGCTTTCTGTATGCTTTCAAGCCTTTTTCCTACACACAGAAGATACGATGTCAGTGTTATATGTCACGGGCCGGAAGTTCAGGTTCCTCTTGAAAGGAACAGAAGAACTCAATATCAGTTTATCTATAAAAATTAAACCCACGTTTTACTACCATACCAATCAAAAACTTGATAAACATCGACACAATCAACTCATAAGTCTCCAAGGACTCAAAGTGCCAACGTGTATCACAAGGGAGGGGATGCGCTGTCCTGACCTTTGGCTGCGTGCACTGTCTCAGTCCAGAGTCCAGGTGGCTGACAGTTGTGAGACACACAGGACACAGGAAACACAAACCAGAGTAAGGGCTCAGGAGCGGAGTCACACCCTAGCAGTTGCAGGAGACCCTGGAGTTCCCAGAGGGAAGGATGCACTTGGTTTCAGGTTTGTTCCAGGTATGGGACAAAGTTAATTTCCAGAAGACAGAAAGTTTACAGGTCTACAAGCTAATGCAGAGGTTCGCTTATACTTAGTTCTAAGTTGTTTTTTTCACGGGGCATCAAGCAGGATTAAAACCTCCTTTTAACAAAGGAAGTATTGAGTTTTCAAAGCTATCTTTATTTTGCCTTAAAATGCATATTTTTTTATTTATCTTTGGAGAATTTCATCCATCCATCCAATGTGATTTTTTTATTTTCTTATTATGCACTAGGTAAAAAACATGAACAATAAAGACAAGCCAGGAGCCGGGTGTTAGTAGAAACCCAGAAAGAAGCTAATTGTTCAAAGAGAAACTGTTCCAACCTCTTGTTTTAATGGAACAGATAATAATGGAAATGTTAGAAATGTTTAAAAAACATGCAAGTGATACAAGGTCAATTGTAATTCTGCTCATTGTCACCCAAAGCCACCCACTTGCCCTCCCAGCCTTGAAATGTACCCGTTTCCCACAGCAATTCAAAGGTCATTACAGATTTAATAGAGTACTCTAAACACTTGGAGTGGCATTTGTTGGTATTTCCAGGAACACAGGCTATTGAGCCTTCACTTTAAAAAATGGCTTCCATCAAATTGTCAAACAGAGTCTTAAGGATTTTATCACAAACATCAGAAGGCCAAAGCCTTCAAGTTTCTAAGGATTTTTTTGTTTTTCAAAACAGGGTTTCTCTGTGTAGACCTGGCTGTCTTGGAACTGGCTCTGTAGACCAGGATGGCCTCGAACTCACAGAGATCTCCTGTCTCTGCCTTCTGAGTGCTGGGGTTAAAGGTGTGAACCACCATGCCCAGCTTCCAGATTTCTAAGGATTTTCAATAACTAAATGACACAAATAAAAGTTTAAAAGTACTGTATCTATTAATAGCACTAATAATGCATTCCTGTCTATGAAAAGGGATTTATGTTGAAGCTCATTCCTACCTCGTAAAGCTTTACAGTCGACTATCTCCACATGGGCATCCAGTACGTCACAGGCTTCCTTACAGATGGCTTTGGCTAAGGTTGACTTCCCACTCCCCTGGAAAACAATTGCTGCATCAGAACTCAGAACAGATTTAATTACGGAAGTAGCTCTTGTCGGTGCAGCAGCCACCGAGACGCAGCCTCATCAACTGATGCGTAGATACCGATCCAGCTGCAGTGTGGGGTTCTGTGCCACTTACTATGGCTCTTCTTTCACTCTGCTAATGAGCTAGGTACCCTGTGTTCATTACAGTGTGTAGACAGAAATACACCCGTTTCTATACTTGCTAGTTAATACAACTTCTAACATTTAATTAAAACCAATTAAAAATGATACTTTATTGTTACAAGACATGACTAATATATAAATATATATATTTGAAATATATAAAATAGGCTGGGTGGTGGTAGCACACACCTTTAATCCCAGCACTTGAGAGGCAGAGGCAGGCGGATCTCTGTGAGTTCGAGGCCAGCCTGGTCTACAAAGAGAGATCCAGGAAAGGCACAAAGCTACACAGAGAATCCCTGTCTCGAAAAACCAAAAAAAAAAAAAAAATTTTATATATATATAATAATTTTGAAATAACTAAGGCATATTTTTATTTAATTTCAATGATTTTAATGAGAAAAGTAGATTATTAATATATCTTGTACTAAGTAATTTTAATTAATACTTTCTTAATGACTTATAGCCATTACTGTGACTACCAATTAATGTGGGATACAACCTTCAGACACTTTTTTCCTGTGATGGACATGATTATATGGCATGTTTTATGAGATTAGGTCTTATCATGTTGGCCAATCTAGCCTTGAACTTAAGATCTCCCTGCCTCAGCCTTTGGAGTGGCTGGGATTACAGGCCTTGAGCACAGCCCTTGAGAGACAATTCAGTCGCCAGGATTGTCTACTTTGATATAAGAACAAAGAACACGCCACTGGCTTACAATCAATGAGCATTCAAATGCAAGCTTTAGTTCTCTCTCATTCTAAAATAGTATGCAAAGATTAAAAACAATTATACTTAGTAAAGAAAGGTGAAAAGAATGTATGTAGTCATTCCACCATAGAGCAGTTGTTTTAATGCTTTTCATTCTTCTAAGCATTCTGTATCTCTACAAATTTATAAAAACAGAACTAAATCATTAATGAAGTTTTATAATTTCATGTTTTTACTTAAGCTGTTTAACAAGTTACTTCTTGCCCAGCAGTGGTGGTGCATGTCTTTAATCTCATCACTCCGGAGGCAGAGGCAGGTGGATTTCTGTGAGTTCCAGGCCAGCCTGGTCTACAGAGCAAATTCCAGGATAGCCAGGGCTACACAGAGAAACCCTGTCTTGAAAAAACAAAAAAATAAACAAACAAAAAAACAAAACCAAACAAACAAACAAAAGTTACTTCTCTATGCTTTATATTTACACTCCTCCCAATTTTAGCCATCATCAAGTCAGAACAGACATCCAAACAAAGACATGTTTGGTGATCTGTTAGTATGCCTTTAGAAAGAAGCAGAATTATGACATCAGAAGGTAGCACATTTCTAAGTGTCCTCTAGGCATGTCCAAATCTGCTGGGTCTTTATAGTTCTTTTATCAGTTTCTCCTTTCAATCTATTATCACTTCTTCTTGCTGTCATTTCTCTGAAGTCCAACAATGTAGTATCAGTTCAAATATTTTGTTTTGATTACTAGCAAAAACTAGCAAAATTTGACATAAGAAACCTAAAATTTGGAGTTTCTCAGCAAATAAGTACTATCATCATTATCTTTTATAGAATTAATACCACACTTAATTTGTTTGTTTGTTTGTTTGGTTTTGTTTTTTTGAGATAGGGTTTCTCTGTGTAGTCCTGGCTATCCTGGATCTTGCTCTGTAGACCAGGCTGAACTTGAACTCACAGAGATCCGCCTGCCTCTGCCTCCCTTAAAGTCGTGTACCACCACTACCCAGCCCACATTTAAATTTAATGGATTTCAAAGACTAAAACAATTAGGGGTGCTGGACTGTAGACCAGACATATCATCATCACCTGCCCAGAGGGCCTTTTCTTCCAGCTCAGAGTAATTCACATTTGTAAGGAACTTCTCATGTATGTTTCCTCTCCCTTAAGTGAGGATAACCCAAAGAACACAGATGAGAAACCAAACTTCCAACTTAAACACTAATAAGCTCGTTATAGAGATGACATACAAACCCAGGACCTCCGTTCTCCTACTGACTGTCCTACTCTAGGAAGGCTTCAAAGACTTCTTCTGGAGACACTGGGCTAAGACTTTTTAAAAATAAGTATTCTACCATGATGATGTGATCATTTAAAAAATGCCAAAGAGGGGCTGGAGAGATGGCTCAGTGAGTTCAATGGTTAAGAGCTGCTCTTCCAGAGGTCCTGAGTTCAAGTCCCAGCATCCACATGGTGGCTCACAGCCATCTGTAATGGGATCTCGTGCCCTCTTCTGGCGTACAGGTATACATGCAGGTAGAGCACTTATATACATAAAATAAACAAATCTTTTAAAAAATGACAAAGAATGGTTTCTTTGTTTAAGTAAGATAGGAGAAAGAAACTGGACTAGCAATAGGAAACAGTTATTAAATGGCATGAAGAGAAATGAAGAAACTTTAAATTTCTATAATTATAAAAGCAATATGACTAACCAAGACCACACTGTGTTTTTGTTTGTTTTTAAAAGATTGAGTGTATTTTTTAAGATTATATGAAAGACCGATTTTTTACGTGAGAGAGAGAGTGTGTGTGTGTGTGTGTGTGTGTGTGTGTGTGTGTGTGTGTGTGTGTGTGTAATGTACACATGAGTGCAGGTGCCTGAGGAGATTGGAAGAGAGTACTGCATCATCTGGAGCTGGAGTCACAGGTGATTGTGAGCCACCCAATGTGGGTGCTGGAACCAAGCTCCAGCCCTCTGCAAAAGCAATAAGCACTTTTAACCAATGAAACATTTCTCCAGTGCCCAACACACCAGTCTTTGGGCACAAGAAGTAACACAGCATTGGTAGAGAATAAGACAGTAAGCCTCTTTAAGAGGTCAGGGATCTCAGCCAGGGCAGTAAAAAGTTAAAAAGGGAAGACACATCCCCGGTGTCAGGAAACAGGGTAGTACAACAGAACCTGCAGGAACCTGGAACCAAAGGATAATAAGCAAATAACTTTATGGTCACGAATTGGACATCGTAGAAGAACTGGACCAAACCTCTAAAAACCATCAAGTGCTTGTCAATCAAGATGAAGCGGCCTGCCTAAGCAGTCCTGTAACCACTAAGAATATGTCATTTAAAAGCTCTGCACTAAGGACTCCCCAGGCGGGATGGGTTTGCTGCAGATTTTACCAAGCATTTAAAGAATGACTGAGAGTCACCTTACAGTTCCTTCCCCACAACACTTGACAGATCCTCATGAGCCTGTAATACACTGAGAGTAAAACCACACAAAGGCAGGACAGCGGCAGGCACTGTAGACGAGTGTCTCCCATAAATGCAGATTAAAAAATTAAACAAAATGATAGCAAGCACAAATCACCACAGCCAAGTGGGATTTTTTCAGAAAATATCAATACTATCAACAGCCTCATCAATATCCTAGACACCAAAAATCATATAATCTTATCAATTGATATGGAAAATGGTACATTGGGTATAAGAATTCATGATGACTTCCCTCATACCTAACAGGCATACAAAAATATTAATGAATGTATGATTGCTTTCCCTATAATGTATTAGAAGCTCTTCAAAATACATAAGCAAAATCCAAAGAGATAAGAGTGAAATGCTACTAGTTCGTGAATAGGAGCACATTTGAACCGAATACCTTTCCTCCAGTGATCAAAAGAGCGCCGTTCCTAAGTCCTGCGACGACGGCCATCAGCTGCCGAGACAAAGGGCGTCCCAGAAGGCTGTGAGTGATGTGCTCCATGGCGGATATACCTAAGGAATTCACTCCGCTACAAAACACAAAAATTCTTATGTAACAAA
This sequence comes from Peromyscus californicus insignis, assembly GCF_007827085.1. NCBI lineage: Eukaryota > Metazoa > Chordata > Mammalia > Rodentia > Cricetidae > Peromyscus > Peromyscus californicus. Next base: position 17,729,104 of record NW_026294584.1, read on the forward strand.
GCCCAAAGCAGCTAAAAAGTCCTATAGTAAGACCTAGCTATAAAAGGCTGATGCTCTCCTTCCTGGGCAAGCTAGCGATGTTTAAGGGGCAAAGTCTTAGAAGTTCTCCTGCACTTACAAGAACATACTGTAGCTTACGTGCAGCTTTCAAACATTAGTCTAACATCTAAAACATGTTCGGTAACCAGTTTTGTTCTAAAGGTCACTTATTGGATCTGCTAACACACCTAAACACTCCCACCCCCCAATTTTAGTTCGGTCATCAATATTATCATAAACAGTTGCTTCAGCAGGGCTTATTGGGATAGTCAAAGCCTTGTCTCCTCTTAAATTTCCCTTTGAAACCTAGCTTCTACCTGTCATACAAACATTGAACCTAACACTATTTCTTGATTTCTACCATGATTTTATTCATGAAAACAGAAATGGAACAAAACCTTCTGAGAGTGGGATCCAAAGAGATTTTACTACATAGTAATGCACACTGTTGCACCTAATCTTCTTAAAGGTTTCATTTTTTCTCACTAAAATGGTAGAAAATTAAATCGCTCCTGCACCTAGTATAAGCACATGAATTCTCACGCTAACACTTCTATGGCTGCCACTCTTAGCACATAAATAAAGAAACCAAGACAGCTTCTTTTTCAGATTTTTTTTCTGAAAAGAGAAAATATTTAAAAATCCTAATTATTACAATAAAACAGTGAAGGAATAACTTAATTTGAAATATTTTTCACCACTCAACCAATGTTTTAGATTTAGCTATTAAAAGGCTTTTATTTGTTTTGATAACTACTGTTTTGGTCAAGTACAATGGTCAGTTAGGTGGTATTTGGTTAACTTTTTTTCTCACAAGTCAATTCTTGAAACAGGATCTCTAATAAAACTAGCTACCTAGAGAGACAAGGCACATTTCTAACCTATGTGTGAGGACAGAAATAATCCTTGAAAACTATCTCCCAATGCATTAGAAAGACTTTCCACTGGAATCCCTGGTCACTGTCCCACGTGCACATAGAAGCCTGCCAGAGAGAATCCAAAGCAGTCTGTAAACATACTAATTCAGCCGTAACCTCTTACCCCAGAGAGTTCAGCTTTAAAAAGGGAAGAAGAAAGTCAATTTCCTCACTGTTTTCTTCTCTTATCATAGGCTCTAGAAGGACCTACAGCAGCAAGGAGAAGCCAGTTTTACATTTCAAAGTTAGGTCTTTTGCTTGTTTCCTGAGTCCCAGAAGAAAGAATCACCAACTGTTACAAAGTGCATGCTGTCCCCAAGAACGTGGCCTGAAAACCCTGGCACGGCACTCACGCGTGGACCACAGGTAGTTATGGACAGCAGCAGGAAGACCAGAGCCGTCTGATGACAGAGTTCTGTCACTGTGTCATAATTAAATCCCCACAGATCTGACATTTGCACCTTTCTGAAGGGTTTTCCCTCAATCACATTTCAAAGATGAAGAAACTGTGGCTAATTCCAAACCACTGAAATTCTGAACGACTGGCCCCGCTTCAGTTCCACGGTAGCAAATAGAGCTAGACACAATATCCTAAAACCTTGAGTACTTAGTTGCTTCAGGAAGAAAAGTAAGGTGCTATTTGTGAAGAGTGGGGAGTTTTAACAATTGTCAAAATATAACAAAATGGCAGGTGAAAACGTGAATTTTTTTTTTTTTTTTTTTTTTTTGGTTTTTCGAGACAGGGTTTCTCTGTGTAGCTTTGCGCCTCTCCTGGAACTCACTTGGTAGCCCAGGCTGGCCTGGAACTCACAGAGATCCACCTGGCTCTGCCTCCTGAGTGCTGGGATTAAAGGCGTGCACCACCACCGCCCGGCGAAAACGTGAATTTTAAAAAATTCAAATTATTATTTGTGTGCATGTGGGTGTGTACACCTCAACAAGGAGGTTGCTTATGTACCACAGTGCACATGTGGAGGTCAGAGACAACTCTGGGGTGTGTGTGCACGTGTGTGTGTGTGTGTGTGTGTGTGTGCACTACAATGAGGAGGCGGCTCATGTGCACATGTGGAGGTCAGAGGACAACTTTGGTGTATGGTGTCAGTGTCTCTGTGTGTGTGTGTGTGTGTGCGCGTGCGCGCGCACTACAATGAGGAGGCGGCTCACGTGCACACGTGGAGGTCAGAGGACAACGTCGGCGGAACTGGCTCCCTCTTCCACCGTTTCTGTGGCCCCCTGGGACTGAACTCAGGTCACCAGGCTTGCATGCAAACACCTTAACCCACAGAGCCTTCTCACTGGCCCCAAAATAGGAACTTTAAAATCAATCCTCTAAAACTAAATCTTCATCTGTTTAATACACAGAACTTCAAATCATGACCCATTTACCAGTTTACACAATCAACAGTAATTCTGAAACTTAATTGTGCTTAACCAATGTTTACATTTAGGATAAATCAATATTTTATTTAGATAAATTATAGAGCAAAATATTTAAAATCAAGTTATTCCTTACTCTTCTCATGTGGTTTCTAATGCAGTTCTGGATATAAGCTTCCAGACAGAAACTCATACTTGATTAGTCACAGATGACAAATATTGCTTTATTACATATCAACAGGATGTAATTACTTGTACTGAGATCTTCTGCAGCAGAATGGCACTCAACACAAAGACAGTCTTTCCTTTTTCCTTTTCTTTTTCCTGAGAATGAACTATGCTCAGAGAGAACTCTTTCAACCCTATTAAGAAGAAAGTGATAAATGGAGAGTTAGAACTGAAACCAAGAGGAAATAATTTTATTTGAAATATTAAACGTATTTAAATTAAAGACATTCTTTAACACTGTTATGTTTCACTGTTCGAATGTGACGTAAGTTGGAAAAACAATTAAAATTCTTTTTCAAGCTAGCCAGGTGTGGTGGCGCACACCTTTAATTCCAGCACTTGGGAGGCAGAGGCAGGAAGATCTCTGTGTGTTCGAGGCCAACCTGGTCTACATAGTGAGTTCCAGGACAGCCAGAGCTACACAGAGAAACCTTGTCTTGAAAAACCAAATCAAAACAAAACAAAACAAAAAATTTAGATGTTATAATTATTTCAACAGGAAAAACAAAATAACGCTTTTACCCACCATCTTTAATTCCCAGCTTAACACATTCTTCCTTTGAGACTACCAAAGGAAGCATGGTGGTAGCACACTGCTGCAGCCATGACGAGAACACGGTTTTTACATCTTCTTCCCTCACATCTGTAGGCTGCCAGAGAAAAGGACAGAGGAGTAAGCAAGTACCACAGTCTAGCCTTACTAAGTGAGTACAGTGTTAATTGTTCAAAGGTTAATATAAATTATAAGAAAACCATTGCTAATTTTTAAAATTTTTAAATTAAAATTCAGTTAATTTAAAAATTAAAAACTCATCTGGCAATAATTGACATTCAATAATATTACTAGAAAAATAAAAATTCATATGGGATTGGGATGATAGTTTTCAAGCATGAGTACCTGAGGGTGGTGGTGCACGCCTTTAATCCCAGCTCTTGAGAGGCAGAGGCAGGTGGATCTCTGTGAGTTTGAGGCCAGCCTATGAACAGAGCAAGTTCCAGGACAGCCAGGGCTAAACAGAGAAACCCTGCCTCAAGAAACAAAAAAATCAAAACAAACAAAAAGTCCAGGTGTGATAACACATGGCTGTAGTCCCAGCTCTGCGGTGGGGAGACAGGTGGATTCCTAGGGCCCCAGGCTGGCTAGTGAGCAGAGTGTGCTTGCCACATGGCGGGCCAATGAGAGACCACGATTCAAAAAAAACGAAGTGGATGGCACTTAGGGGATGAGAGCAGAGGCTATCCTCTGGCTTCTACGTGCCGTGCACACACACCTGTGAGCCCACATGTACACACACACACACACACACAAAATGACTATTTTCCCAGCTGAGTCAATCTGTACTCTCCCATTTCTCAAACAGGTCTATTTCTGTTCTTTCTCTTTGTGTCGTTCACACCTGCTGGCCAAACTCAGTTTAGAACCCAATCACTACCAACAGGAGGCTAACTGAGAAAGGACACCATCTTCTCATGCAGCCTAGACTGGCCTTGAACTCTCTGTGGAGCTGAAGGTGAACTTGAACTTCTGACCCTCCTGCCTCCACCAGCCAGGTGCTGGTACTAACAGGTATGCATTCCCATTCCTGATTATGTGTCTGAGGATCAGACCCAGACTTCATGCATGCTAGACAAATACTACCCAACTGAGCTACACCCCAACTTCAAAATATCAATTAAAAAAAAAAAGACAGAGCCCAGCATGGTGGCGCATACCTTTAATCCTAGCACTCGGGAGGCAGAGACAGGCAGATCTATGTGAATTTGAGGCCAGCCTGGTCTACAGAGTGAGTTGCTGGATGGCTGTTATACAGAGAAACCCTGTCTTGAAAAACCTAAAAAGAAGACAGAATACCCATATTTGCATGGATACATCTATATTTGCTTATTAACAATTTCTTTGCTTCTTAAATTAAGCATGTTATTGGCCCACAAATCCACAGTCTCACGTCTAGGTATACACCCAAGGGACAGAAAACGGAGAATCAGATAGATACTTGTACTTCACTGATCCCTGCAGCATTAATCACAAGAGCCAATGAGTAGAAACCATCTAAATGTCCATGGATACCTGGATGGATAAACAAATGTGTGTGTGTTGTAGAATATTGTTTTACCTGGGCAAAGATGCATCACATCTGTTTGTGCTGCATTTGTTCAATTATGTAAAGATGCGTCACATTTGTTTGTGCTGCACTTGTTCAATTATGCAAAGATGTGTTGCATTTGTTTGTGCTGCACTTGTTGAATTATGTAAAGATGTGTTACAGTTGTTTGTGTTGCATTTGTTCAATTATGTAAAGATGTGTTGCTGTTTTACCTTGCCTGCCTAAGGCACCTGACTGGTCTAATAAAGAGCTGAATGGCCAGCAGCTGGGCAGAGCAAGGATAGGCGGGGCTGGAAAGCAGAGAGAATAAACAGGAGGAGACAGCTAGGCTCAGAGAGAAGGAGGAGGAGAGAACGAGGGACATGCCCAGGGCAAGAAGCCAGGCAGACACAGAGAAGCAGCAAAAGTAAGATACACAGAAGCAAGAAAGGTCATAATCCCCGAGGCAAAAGGCAGATAGAGAAACAGGTTAATTTAAATTAAAAGAGCTAGTTGGAAACGTGCCTAAGCTAGGCTGAGCATTCAAAACTAGTAAGTCTCTGTGTCGTGATTTGGGAGCTGGTTGGTATTGGTGAAATTATTAAGGCCACTCCACATAGTTAAGAGGGAGGTTTATTTTGTGGGGTAACTTAGAAGTGAAAGGATAGGCGTCCAGGGTCCAGGAACCAAGAGAGCCGCACATCTGGATCTCAGGTCTTCAGGGTCCTCTCTCGGCCCCGCCTTGTAGGCGTGACAGTTACCAAAGCCTCAATGGGGGTTGGAATTTCCAGATCAAAGCTGGAATGGCTACCCACTATAGGTTGGTGGCCCAAAAGAAAAAGCCTAGTGGTGTGTGTGTGTAGATAATGAAATATTATCCACTAGATTACAGAATGAAGTTCTGAGGCATGCCACAATATGGAGGTACCTTGAAAACATTATGTGAAATGAAGTAAGTCGGATGCACAGGACAAATGCCGTCTGACTCCACTTCTCCACAGTATCTAGAAGAAGTAACCTCACAGACAGAACGTGGACTGCAGGTGCTCAGTGGGGGTCATTGTCGAATGGCACAGAGTGTTTGTTTGTGGTGATAGAAACATTTTGGAAATGGTCATGGATGCACAACATTATGAATATAAGAAAATGGTTAAAATACCATGTTACATGACTTTTAACACAATAAAAAAAGGACATTCTTATTAATGAACAATGAGAAACTCTGTAACATCCATAAAAGAATTTTGATACAACATATATGTGGACTCACTAAATTCTCTCTAGGTTGTAATTTCAGAGATCTTGGGATCTTAGGGGTGGTTTCCAGTGGAGTTATCCTGACTACTGCATGCAGCTCTATATTTAGTCTCTTTCTCAGGTCATCTGGGATCTGCAATTCAAAAATAAATAGTAAGAATATAAGGATGTTCAAAGACTGATTAAAATATTTCATAGCCTAAATATTGATATTACTTCTAAGTCATCCCGCGATCATAACATAATAATAATTCATAGTTGCTTTAGTCTGCTTAGCTGCTTTAACGGAAATGCCATGTCCTGGGTGGCTGACAAACAAGAGATTCATTCCTGTTTCCTCAACTGGGAAGTCTACGTCAAGGCACTGGCAGAGCCGGTGCTGGTGAGGTTCTCCTCGGGGCCATGCACGTGAGGACACTTTTACTGTGTCCTCCTCTGGCAGGAGGGGAGAGGGAAGTCGAGTGGACATCTCTCGTAAGAACATCAGCTGCACTCAAGGCTTCAGCCGTATAACTTAATGGCCTCCCAAAGGTCTCACCCCATGACACCATCACCTTGTGGGAAGGATTTGGACATGTTGGTTTGGGGGAGACATAAACATCAAGATTGTAGCAATAGTTTATAACCATTTCAGAAGTCTGTGTGTGTGTGTGTGTGTGTGTGAAAGTTGAGAACCACTGAAAAAGCTGGAGTAGTTCAACCTAATCACAGACAATCTGCCATGGGTACAAATTCAGTCCAAAAAGTAAAGGGTAAAATTTACCACCCCCATTAAGGAAAATATTCTAAACTTAGATTATGGGAATGATCACACAATATTACACTACTAACAACTTTTGCACACATTAAATTGTACACTTTAAATTTCATCTCACTAAAGATGTCCAAATTTTCTTTAAACATTTTTGAAGAATTTTGTGTGTGTGTTCTGCCTGTACGTATGTCTGTACTTCACAGGCATGCCTGGTACTATGGCAGCCAGAAGTGGACATGGGATGCCCTGGGACTGAAGTTACAGATGGCTGTGAGCCATCACATGGGTGCTGGGAATCAAACCCGGGTCCTCTGCAAAAGCAACAAGTGTTCTTAAGCATCTCTCCAGCGCCCCAAAATTCTTATCTCCCCAAATATTAGTAAGCACTGAAAGACACAGAGAAGGGCTGAGAGGAAAGCTGCAGGGCAGCTTCAGGTGTCGGCTTCCGGCCGGGTGGGGAAGGGGCTGGCCACTGGGGTCTGACCACGCCCCAGGGATAAGGGCAACACCTACGGACTTGGCATTTCTTTTCTCTTTTGTTTTTTTGTTTTGTTTTGGGGGAGGTCACAAGGGTGGGGGTGGACCTGGGAGAATGGGAAGTGAATGTGACTGGGGAAGCATTATGTGAAATTTCTAAATAATCAATAAAAATACTATGTTAAGAAAAAAAGGGGGGGGGGTTGGAGGCATTGCCCCCTCCACACAGACACTTTTAGAGACTCTCTCTCTCATCATGTTGGTTGTAGTGTGTATGTGTGTGTGTGTGTGTGTGTGTGTGTGTGTGTATTATTCTCATCTTGGGGAAGATTAAGTAACAAGTTTCTCCCCAACTTTTAAACCACATACTAACCCAGACTTTCCCAAGGTGGAGAGGTTCTATACTTTTGGTGAACTTTGTGGCATTCTTCAACTCCTCAAGTCCATTCCAGACTACCTTCAACACACAGGCCTCGGCAGCTTCCTCAGTGTGGTCTGAGCCAATCTGTTTCTGATCTGGCGACTCTGACCGGTGCTTCTCTTTTTCAGGCGACAGGGCACTCTGCTTTGTTTTGCCTTGCTGTTGTTTTGGAGAACAGACCTTAACCAGTTTTCCATAGGTCACAGTAAAGCTGGGCTCCACATCAAAATATTCTTGGTCCCATGGAAACACATGAATGGTGCCGTGTTTGTGAAACACACAGGTAGCGGACGTGCCCTGTGCACTAGGAGGCTGAACCCGGCTTACTCTGAAAACGCCCTCTAGAGGAACAGCCTGGGACTGCATGGTTTTGAAAGCACTGATTTCCAGTGATCCCCAGGATGTCTCTTGTTTGTGGTCAGGCCCGAAAGAAAATATGCTTCCTAGCATAGTCCACCAGTATGGTCTCCACGCTGAGTCACTGGGAACGCGTGGGTCTGCTTCATTAGACCCAGCGACAGCCTCCGGGTTCATGAGAAGCTGCCTGGTTTCCAATTCTTTTGACACTTCTTTTTGTTCTTGTCCATAACTATGAAATTGTCTGGGTGCAACACCTGGTTTTGGAAACGTGTTCTCTTTGGCCTGGCGTGTCTTTGGCTGAATGAGGAGCTCGGTGTTAGTTTCTAGCCTTCCGTAAGGGGCAGCTGGCATCAGAGCAACTGGGTAGAAAACAGAGTCCATTAGTACATGTTCACTTCTGCTTCGGACTTGGTACTCTAGTGTGGAAAATGACAGCACATATTACAATATCACCTACCGATTTGGATAAATATGTAAGTCTGCTGGTCAACCCAGATGGGAACAACGGCTTTAGGAAAAACTATTCGAATTTGATCCAGAAGATGCTGTTCAAGAGAAATGGCATGCAGCTCCTAGGAGCAACAGAGAAAAAGGTCAAACCAGGCTACATTCGGACATTCCATACCTGACATGGAAATGCCCCCTCTTTCATTAAAGTGCATTGTTATATCTACAGTATACACGATGCTGTGGGACACAGACGGCAGATCCAACATCTCAGCCACCCTCTTCTTGTTTTGTTCCTGTGTCGAGAGAAGCTAAAGCCTGCTTATTTAGAATTAACCCCCCAAATACGGCACGGTTGTCTCATCTGTAGTGCTCATGTTATACATTAGATTTCTACCAAGTCATTCTTATGACCCAGACTAACTCAGAATATGTAAAGATGCCCAGAAATCTCTACTGTGCTTAGACGTGGTTTAATATTACAGGAAGCTAGCACTTGGTTCTTCTTTACCAGGATCTCCCAGTCATCTGCTGAGAGGGGTTCCACCTCAACTTGTTGGCAAGACACCACATGGGAACATGGCCTGAGAAACACCTGGAAAAATCAGAAATGCAAAATTACTTTTAAAGATTTTTCTTTATCTCTAGAAAATAAGCTCTCTCTGGTAAGATACCGTCTCACTGTCTCTGTATGTCTCTCTGTCTCTCTGTCTTTCTTTCTCTTCCCTCTCCCATGTTTCAGATAACAAATATTAAGTATTTGTCCTTAGATAGGCCTTGATATGTACTCAATAGTTTAGGAAAAACTGTTTCACAATGAACGAGAGAACAAAGGAACATCCTAGTACATGTTTGCAAAAATAAAGATAATTCCTAGAAAGAAGTGTAAGAGTCGTGTGAGATACCATGTGCTTGTAATTCCAGCTATCTGGGAGCTGAGGCAGGAGAATCTTGAGTTCAAGGCCAGCCCTGACAGTATAGTCAGATCTACCGAGAAAGGAAGAAGAGGAGCTGAAGAGATGGGGCGGTGGTTAAGAATACTAGCTGCTGGGTGGTGGTGACGGCGGTGCACGCCTTTAATCCCAGCACTTGGGAGGCAGAAGCAGGTGGATCTCTGTGAGTTTGAGGCCAGCCTGGGCTACAGAGCGAGATCCAGGACAGGCTTCAAAAGCAACACAGAGAAACCCTGTCTTGAAAAACGGAAAAAAAAAAAAAAAAAAAAAAAAAAAGAAAGAAAGAAAACACCCAGCAATCTCTTTGGCCAGGTGATGGTGGCACTTGCCTTTAATCTCAGCACTTGGGAGGCAGAGGCAGGAGAATCTCTGTGAGTTCAAGGCCAGCCTGGTCTACAAAGCTAGTTCTAGGAAAGGCTTCAAAACTACACAGAGAAACCCTGTCTCGAGGGAAAAAAAAAAAGAATACTAGCTGCTCTTCTAGAGGACCCAGATTCAACCCAGCACCCATATGCTACCTCACAACTGTCTGAAGCTCTGGTCTTAGGAGATCCAGTGCCCTTTTCTGGCCTCTCCAGGCACTACATGCATGTACTACATAGACATACATGTAAACAAACCACCCATACACACAAAAATAAAATTTTTAAAGGAAGAAGTGGGAGCTGTATAGATGGGTCAGTAGTTAGTTAAGACTACTTATTGCTCTTCCAAAGGACCTGGGTTTGATTCCCAGAATGCACATGGTGGCTCACAAACACCTGTAACTCCAGTTCCAAGGAATCCAATGCCTCTTCTGGACTCTGCAGGCATCAGGTGTCCGTGTGAGGCACAGTCATACATGCAGACATAATACCCATACACAAAATAAACATTCAAACAATTTTTAATTGAAAAAAGAGGAAGGCTGGTGTGGTGGACTCAGCAAGTAAAGACCCTTGACACATGGGATGAACCTGAGGACCCACAAGGCACCTCCTGTGGCCAGGAGGCAGTTACTGCCCAGCCCAGCAAGGTGGCTCTCAGGACCCGTTCTTTGGGAGTCTTCTTAGTACCACTACAAAAGAGAGTCTGCAGAGAAGCAGGCATGTGTCACTCAGAAGCAAATGAAAATGAAAATCCAGCAAGAGTATTTATAGTTCTAATCAAGACATCAGAACCCGCCTAGGAAGCTGGTCCTGTCCACAGAGCTGTGCCACTGTACTGTGCTATGAAATCCTGGGCAAAGACGGCTGGCAGACAAGGCACCAGTGTCCTCCCTCTAAGGACGTTTTCCTGTTAAAAAGGTAAGCGTCCAAGGGTTGGGGCGACAGCTCAGTCTGAAAAGTGCTTGCCGTGTGAGCCTGAGGACCTCAGTTTGGACTCACAGCACCCACATAAAACAGCCATGAGAAATGGCTCCTGTAAGGCCAGCACTGAGGAGGAGGCAGAGGCAGGGGGCTCCCTGAGACTAGCCGGCCTGCCAGGCTAGGTGGATTATCAAGCCCTAGGTTCAGTGAAAGCCCCTGTTTCAATAGCTAGGGCGGAAAGGCTGGAGAGATGGCTCAGCAATCAGAAGCAGGTGCTGCTCTTCCAGATGATCAGAGTTTGTCCCCAGCACTCATGTCGGACGGCCACTCTAGCTCCAGGGGGTCTGACTTTTTCTTCTGGCCTCTGTGGGTACTTACACTCATGCACATACCCACACTTGGACACGATTAAGAAAAAAAAAACTTTAAAAAAAAAAAAAGCTAAGGTAGCAAGCAATTAAGGAGAGCAGCTGACGTCAACCTCTGATCTCCACACGCATGTGTGCTCATATGCACCCCTCACCCTCCCTCCGTCACACAAATTAAAGTTCTACACACAAGCCTGGGGAAGGTTTATGGACCTCTCATGAATGACCCATTTTAATTATCAACAGCACGCATAAATAAAACCATCATGAGTTCAGAATATGTTAAAAAAAAAAACAACTGTGGCACTCTTGTATTCTGTTGTGAGGAACTGGTACTTGGCCTCATCTATTGAGACCTTAAATATAAATGTCACCTCTGGACATAGTGAGTCCTGAATCTTCAATCCTCTAGAGTATGAAGCTTCTGAGCATGAGTTTCACATTTTAGAGCAATTCACGATTTAGAATTTTGGATGTGGGCAGGCTATGCAAACACTCCCAGGTCTGAAGCACACCTGGCCCCAAGCATTCACAAAAGAAATGCCCAAGCTACTGAGGATTCTGAGAAAGTACAAAAGTAGCTTCAGAAAAAAAAGACCCGCAGGCCTTGGGGGCTAGCCAGCCTCGCCTGTCCTGCCGAGGATATGCAACCACCTGGGGAGAGACAATGATGGAGGAAAGTCTGCATCTGTATTAACATTTGTTTGGCAGTGTTCCTACACAATACAACTGTTTACCCAGCACTGGCACTGAATTAGGTATTCTCAGTCTCTAGGGGTGACATAGAGCACATAGGATGACAGAAGTTATATGCAAATACCATGCCATCTTATAATAAGGATGCAAACATCCAAAGACCTTGGCATTCCTGTGTGCTCACGGAAGCAACCCCAGCTTATATCCAGTGAAGACCGTACACAGAAAGGTATGTGACATACTCTGCGGAGTAAAAATGACAGGAAATATATACCAGCTTTTTCTTTTAATCCTAAAGATCTCGTTGGATCTTAACAAACAGTAACATCCATTCTGAGGTTGGGTTGAGAGGAAGGGAAAAATGAAATTTTTACTTTAAATCAAATTTTAAGTGAATATTTAAATTGAATATTTAAAATTCTTAGACTTAATAAGCTGATGAACATTCTATAACAAAAACTAGACACAAGTCCTTATGCTTTGTGGTCCACAGTAAGCACATGCATTCAGGGGCAAGACAGGAATGGAAAAGACCACTCTCCACAGAAGTGCTATTTTCAGCCAAGTAAGATCACGGAAGGTTAGAAGTTATGTTAGAAAAATATTAAATAAGCCAGGGGTCCTGGTACACACTTACAGTCTCAGGAGGACCAAAGAGTTCAGAGGTCATCGCCAGCTACATGGTTAGTTCTTTAAAAAAAAGAGAAAAGGAAAGACAGCATGGGGGGGGGGGGAGAGAGAGAGAGAGAGAGAGAGAGAGAGAGAGAGACAGAGAGAGAGAGAGAAGAGAGACAGAGACAGAGAGAGACAGAGAGAGACAGAGAGAAGGTAAAGTAAAATGGAGCCAGGGAGATGGCTCAGTGGGGAAGGTGCCGCCATCACATCTCAGCACTGAGTCCAATCACTGGGACTCACGTGATAAAAAGAGAGAATGCATTCCTATAAGCTTTCCTCTGACCTCCACAAGCATGCCCTTAGACCTCCTCTCTGCCCCACCACTCCTCAGCCCCCCATCCCACCATATACATACACACACAAAATAAATAATAAAATTGTGACAAAACGAAAATGAAGTTCTAAAATAGGAAGAAAACACAATAACTCAAAAAAGAAAACAATTTCACAAAAACTGCCCAGAAAATGAGCAACTAGAATACAATATCAAGTAGGAGGCATGTTAAGATGAACAAAACATAGTTAACCCGAGCATCTGGGCCTAGGTATAATAGCACACAAATCATCAGCCCCTCAAAGTCCTTTAGGACGCCACAGTAAAGAGACGCCATGGCCATCAGCCTCATGCTTACCTGCTCCCCGCTGGAAAGTCCAAGTTTCTGACCAACTTGTCTATTAATTTCAGCCACATTTTCACCTCGATCATTAAAATGTCTGCCTTCCACCCAGCTCAAGTAGGTAGGCTGGCGATCCCAGGTTACTTCTATAGCTTGATTCTATTTATCCAAACAATGGGAAAGAAAAAGGGTTTAAAAGTTTTTATGTTTCTCCCAGATTCAGATAAGCAGCTATTATAATACATACAGCAAAAAAAAAAAGTGCTGTAAATAGTTATACTCTTTATTCACATTTGTAATGAAAAAAAAAAAAAACAAACTACGATCATTCTGAACACCAATAGTGGTGAGGTTGTGCACAAAGCCAATCTGCTCACAGTCTTAGGGCCTAATTCAAGTGCTTCAGAATTCACAATACCACAGGGAGCTGAATGAACGTACACAGGCTTTCAGTATGTATGTGTGTATTTTAAATAATTCAAAGAAGAAAAAATGACATACATTTAGGCAAATATACATAGATACAATAAAACAAAAATGTAAAAATATATAATAACACAGATTAGAGTTATGACACCAATCAGCTGGAATATTTAATCTCTTACTGATCAACAAATTTATTTAAAAAGTAATAAGTACACATGGTTGTGGTGATAATACTGTGTACCCTAATAAAATTAGCCTGAAGATCATAGAACAGAACAAGCTACAGAGTTAAACATAAAGGTCCGGCAGTGGTGGCACACACCTTTAATCCTAGCATTCAGGAGGCAGAGATCCATCTGGATCTCTGTGAGTTCAAAGCTACCCTGGACTACATGAGATTGACTCAGTCTAGGAGAGAAACAGAGCCAGGCAGTGGTGGCACACACCTTTACTCGCAGTACTTGGGAATCACACGCCTTTAATCCCGGCACTAGGAAGGAAGTGATGGCTGGGCAGAGAAAGGTATATAAGGCGTGAGGAGACAGGAACTGAAGCTTTTTCAGGTTGAGGAGTCCTAGAGGTAAGACGGGGGGCAGTGGCTTGTTCCTTTGTCTCTCTGATCTTTCAGCATTTACCCCAATATCTGGCTCCGGGTTTTTTAATTAAAACCATTTAGAAATTTGAGCAACACATGGTAAAAGTAAAAAATTTAAAAAGCTAAAATGTGAAGACAGACCTATGTTCCTAGAGGGGATTATTGTTAGTGACTTCTTATACCTCCTTCCTGAAATGTTATATTATGCAGTTTCTTAATGACTTTTAAAGTTCATAGAACCGCCTGGGCATGGTAGTACATGCCTTTAATCCCAGCACTTGGGAGGCAGAAGTAGTCCGATCTCTATGAGTTCAAGGCCAGCCTAGTCTGCATAGGTGAGCTCCAGGCCAGCCAAGCCTACACAGTAAGACCATGTCTCAAAAAACAAAACAAACAAACAAACAAAGGTCATAACCTACAGGAAGACATAAGTGTAAGCAGGGGCTGGGGAGATGGCTCAGTGGTTAAGAGCACTGCTGCATTTCTGCCTATAGAGATCCAGCTCTGGCCTCTTCACGTGACAGAGAGGCAGACAGATACACACATAATTAAAAACAAATCTTTAAAATTAAAAATACATTAGAACAGCAAAACATGCAAATAATGTAATGTGTAAGTTTGTGGCTGAGAATTCAAAGACCAATGTCCTCTATGGTTAAAGAAGTATACTTCCAGGGATGGTGCGTGTCTGTGGACCTACACTTGGAGGCTAATGCACACCAGCTGTGAGTCAAAGTCAGTGCGGGTTACACAGTGAGATTCTGTCTCTGAAAAAAATTACACTCGTTATAGGAATCTTGAGGAATGTATGCACTTGGAAGGAGACAAATTCCTTTCACAAAAACACAACAATATGAACAATTTTGTGTACTTCTTGCTAACCCATCAGTGGTTCATGCGTTTGCATATTATCGACAAGATTAACATGTTTTGCCCATTTACTACTGAATTCCAAGCATTTTCACACATTTACTACTTCTTAGTAAAAAAACAAAACAAAACAAAACAAACCAGCACCTTGATGAATAGTCCTGAAGACTTGTTATCTCAGGAAGCTTAATGTTATTAATTTCTCTAAAGCAAAATAAATCCACTAACCTTAAAATGGTGAACACTAAACTCTCATTTACACCAAATTTCAGTACTTCATGCTTCTTTAAACAGGACAATGACAAAGAATATTGGAGTCCCTTCTGAGGCAATATGGTGCTCAAACATACTAGTAAACTTTTGTACATAAAAAAGTCACTGATAGCCAGGCATGGTGGTGCACACTTTTAATCCCAGCACTCAGAAGGCAGGCAGAGCTCTGAGTTCGAGGCCAGCTTGGTCTACAGAGTGAGTTCCAGGACAGTCAGAGCAAACACGGAGAAACCCTGTCTTGAAAAGTAAAAAAGAGGTCACTGTGTATCCTTTAATTGTGTAATTCTTCTTCACAATTTCTAAACAATGATCCAACTGTTTTTGCTGGCAAAAAAATCATTTAACTGAGTACAATTTGATTAAGTAAAAGAAAGCCCTGGCTTTGGAGTCAAAAGTCCTAGGTTACTATCTAGGTTATAAGGGCAAAGGTAACAGAGCCCTAGGCTTTACTTATGGGGTTTCATAAGTCGCTGATATTACAATCCAGTTCCCCCTATTTCATAAGAAACCTTTAAAACCAGAGACATTAAAGGAGGAAATATGAAGTATATTCTGAAATGTCTAAAATATCTGCTATCCCAGTGGAGGGGAGGATAAAAGAGAAGATAATCAACCTTATCAAACAAGAAAAAACGTCTCACTTTATTTGGTCAAAATGTAGTTACTAGCTGCATAGTGCCCCAATCCAAACTCAGTGAGAGTTGGCAAGCTAATGCTCTAAGCTGATTCTTATACTGATTTCCATTTGAACCACAGAAGCCTTCTGTAGGAGAGAAGTAATAGAATGGAGCCCCTCTTGGGAATTTAATCAAGAGATGCACTGATTATTTGCTTTGATCCACACTGTTTTATCAATATCACCACGAAAGAAAATATCAGGTGAACCCATACATTCAAATGCCGGAGGAGTGCCCAGGTCGAAGGTCTGGGCTATCTCTTGCTAACACTGGAAGTGACAAGTCTGTGTATGGCAATTTCTGGGTGAGATTTAGATTCCTTTTCTGCATTCAGTGTCAGAATTAATCCCCCTGTTGCAATCACAGCATATCCTGAGCTGAAAACATACACAAGGTGACTGAACTGAAGCAGTGGTCCTCATCTGGAGTGACTGTCCCTCGAGGACAGCTGTGTCTGGAGATGGTTTGGGGTGTCACAATGGAAGACATTACTCACATCTAGTACATAGGGGCCATGATGGTCCAAAGAACTGTACAGTATACAGGGACCTATACACATTTAAAAAAATTCTCAGCCGGGCGGTGGTGGCGCACGCCTTTAATCCCAGCACTCGGGAGGCAGAGCCAGGCGGATCTCTGTGAGTTCGAGGCCAGCCTGGGCTACCAAGTGAGTTCCAGGAAAGGCGCAAAGCTACACAGAGAAACCCTGTCTCGAAAAACCAAAAAAAAAAAAAAAAAAAAAATTCTCTAAGACCAGGCATGGTGGCTCATACCGTTAACTCAGGAGGCAGAAGCAGGTGGATCTCTGTGAGTTTGAAGCCAGCCTGGTCTACATGGAGAGTTCCAAGCCAGTCAGGGCTACATAGTGAGACCATCCCTAATAACAGAAAACCTAGCAAGGAGCAAGGGTTGGCCAGTAATGGTTGAGAACTAAGTTAAATATCTACTTGGCACCCAGTCCTTAAATAAGGACTTGTGTGAACAAAGGAAGACATGCTTGAATCAAAATAGTATATAACAAATGAGACATGTCCTATGAATACAATTATGAAATTCTGAAAAGGACACAAATATGGGCAACAGAGACCCACAGAGCTATGCAGATGGAGGATTACACTACTGTTAAAGGCATGGATTTGTATGAAAGGAGGGAGACTCTGGGAGGAGCATAGAGCCAGTCAAACAACACGGGCAGGCAGGAGTGAGATCAGTCAGGTAAGAAACAGCAGCAGGCTAGTGTAGCTGACACACAGTGCAGCAGGTGAGGGCAAACGCTGCATGAAAATGGAATTGGCCCCGGACTTCCAGTTCCCTGGACTTCAAGAGTAGGTAAGGTCCTTTCACGGTTAACCTTTCATGGCTCTACAACCGTGGTTCTCAACTCTGCATATCCAAGCAGCCTGAAGATTGATTACAGATCTTTCAAAAATCTGTTCTCAAAATTCTGGTTCAGTGAGTTTGTGGCAGAACCAGAATATGTCTTCTGAAAAGCTTGAGGTAAGCTGGAAAAAGGCCAGAAGGCCACGGCTGTAATCTCTCCTCCCATTACTGCGTTTTGAGAGTTACACATTCAGTGCTTCAGCTCAAACGAGATAATTCAACTCATGAGCCTTTCTGCTTTAGTAATTACCTATGCCTTCCAGCCCAATTTGTGCTGGATAGTTTTATGTTAACTTGATACAAGTTAAGTCATGTGGGAGGAGGGAACCTCAGTTTAAAAAAATGCCTCCATAAGATCCAGCTTCGAGGTAAGCCCTCAAAACATTTTCTTAATTAGTAATTGATGTAGGAGGGCCCCACCTAGTGTGGGTGGTGCCATCCCTAGGCTGCTGGTTCTGGGTTCTATAAGAAAGTAGGCTGGGAGGGAGCAAGTCAGTAAACATCATCCCTCCATGGCCTCTGCATCAGCTCCTTTCTCCAAGTTCCTGCCCTGTTTGAGTTCCTGTCCTGGCTTCCCTCAATCATGGACTACAATGTGGAAGCATAAGACAAATAAACCTGTTCCTCCCCAACTTGCTTTCGGTCACAGTGTTTCATCACAGCAATAGAAACCCTAAGACACAATTATTCTGAGAATCCTAAATAACCAGAAATGAAAACAATGATTTTTACTGTCTTAGAAAATATAGCTATCATTTAAATTTCTAAAAGTTGAATTCAATAGTTAATCACAGTGAGCAATTACATATTATGACTAGTTTATGGTAGCATTAATTAATTAGCCAATTAATTGCTTAAAATTATGATCTCTAAACAAAATAAAAGTCATAATAACACCATACAAAAACAGGACATAAGGCCGGGCGGTGATGCTACACGCCTTTAATCT
This sequence comes from Peromyscus californicus insignis, assembly GCF_007827085.1. Lineage (NCBI taxonomy): Eukaryota > Metazoa > Chordata > Mammalia > Rodentia > Cricetidae > Peromyscus > Peromyscus californicus. Next base: position 17,747,233 of record NW_026294584.1, read on the forward strand.
CAGCACTCAGGAGGCAGAGTCAGGAGGATCTCTGTGAGCTCGAGGCCAGCCTGGTCTACAGAGTGAGATCTAGGACAGGCACCAAAACTACACAGAGAAACCCTGTCTCGAAAAAACAAAACAAAAAACAGGACACAAACTGTATGTGTGTATGTGTATATAGCTCATTTCCATAAAAGATAAAGTTTAGAGATAAGTGTGGGAGACTTAATCCCAACTCTTAGTAGTAGTTATTTCTAGGCACTGAAATTATATTGGATAACTTTTAAACTATTTTCCCATAAAACATAAATATTCCTTTAATAATGGCAGGGGCAGTTGACCTGGTCTGCTGATACAGACTTAGAAGAAACAGCAATTTAGTTCAGGGCTGTTAATATTTCAACTTCAAAGATATCTTTGAACCAATTCTCAAAAGTACATCTTTAAAAAAAAAAAGACCAAGACTATCAAATTTCTAAACAGCAATGATTCTAAGGTAGCAACCACACCAGAATCAAATTATTAGTTACCATAAGGAAGCACTTTTCTAAACTCATGAAGTGGGGAGTTTGGGATTTGAAAGTACACTGAGCATCTCCATCTGAAATGACAAAGGGTGCCAGGTGGTGGTGGCGTATACCTTTAATCCCAGCACTCGGGAGGCAGAGGCTGGTAGATCTCTGTGAGTTCGAGGTTAGCCTGGTCTACAAAATGAGTTCCAGGACAGTCAAGGACTGTTATACACAGAGAAACCCTATCTAGGAAAGAAAGGAAGGAAGGAAGGACGGACAAAGGGTAATGAGCCGAGCTGGAAGTTGGTGGCAGTGACTGATTTCTTTCCACCACAAAGAAAACAAATCAGACAGTTAAAAACTGTCTATAGCCGGGCGGTGGTGGCGCACACCTTTAATCCCAGCACTCGGGAGGCAGAGCCAGGCGGATCTCTGTGAGTTCGAGGCCAGCCTGGGCTACCAAGTGAGCTCCAGGAAGAGGCGCAAAGCTACACAGAGAAACCCTGTCTCAAAAAATACAAAACAAGCAAACAAACAAAAAAAAAAAAAACAAAAAAAACTGTCTATTTGGTGAAGATAAACTAATTAACAATAAGAATGATTCTGATGAAACTGGTATGTTTTGATAGGTGGATTTTAAAAGCAAGATAGAAGTAGCTCAAGAGGAAAGAAAGATGAGCTACTTGAACTCATTTCAAACTCTTAGATATTTTTTTTTATGAGCCAGTAGTCCGGTACCATGCATCTAGAATTTTAGGAGATTTCAAATATTCTAATTTTAAGAAAATCTGGATGCTGTATTTCCACCGATGGTTATAACCTTGAACACCATAACGACAGCATCCAGACAGTGACAATTCACTGAGGTCCAAGAAATCCTGGTCACCCACGTGAAGGTGTGAGGTGTGAATAATTCCATCGCCTTCTCTTCCCTTCCCCGCAGACCCCTCCGGGGTTCAAAGTCCTCCTAAGCAGGGAGAACTGTCATCTTATTAACCTTTGGCACAAACTGGCAACCTTGGTAATCTACAAACCAAGTCTGCCACTCGAGGCCTCTCTGGCAGCACTGGCAACTCTCTGGCAGGACAACACTTTAATAAACCGTGTAAGAGCTCTCCAGAGCTTTTCAGCCTTGAGTGAGGACTGCTTCTGAAAGCCGAGGCAGAACCCTAGCATATTCAGTCTGGTTTAACCGAGCTAAAGAGGTGGACTAGGGTCAGAGGATGCACTAGCCGCGGGGTGGGTGGTGCTGCCACTTCTGGCCGTGCCCGCAGGGGGCCTCGCTCACGCCTCAGCCCGTCTGGTGACAGACGATGCCCCGGGCGGGGAAGGCGTCAGCAGACACCGGTCCCACGAGACATCGGCGGCGCCCGACCCCAGGCAGTGGCTCAGCCGTCCGGCGAGCGCGTTACCTGCAGCAGGTGCAGCTGGGCCACGAGTTGCCGCGGCAGGTGGAGGAAGCAGTCCCGAGCGTTCGTGAAGGCCACCGTCACGACCGCCCCGCCAGACCCCGCACCCGCTAAGCGATCGCTGCTCCACATCGTTCAACTCCCCCAGCCCACCCGGGAGCAGAGCCCGCCCCTTTCCCGGGCAGGCCCGGGCAGGCCAGGGCGTCGGAGCCCGAGAACATCGATCGGCCCCGCCCCCTCTTCGCACATCCGGCTGCAGCCACTTTCCGATCTCTCCTCCGAGACTCTAGGGGGCGGCACAGTGCGGATCGAATTCTCGCTCTCAGGAACGGCTTGTCGATGGGGTCGATTGTCCAGCCAATCCAAGCACGCTTGACCCATTCTGCTCTCTTATTGGACACAGAGGAGTGCGTCCGGCGGATGTTGTTCTGGCGCCGGGGACTACGGCGGGCAAGATGGCGTCCAGTGACGGGAAGCCGGGTTGCATATTCGACCACCACGTCCAGACGGCTGTGTGTGACTCGCGGGCCAAATACCGGGAGGGCCGACGCCCTCGTGCGGTCAAGGTAGAGCGACTTCGGTTTCCTCGCTCTCCTAGGCGGGAGCGCTAGCTTCCTGTGAGCACTGGCTCCCCATGGCCAGCCTACAGAAAGGGTTACTCTCCGTTAACTACTTACTAGACCGTCACTCCACGAGAGCAAGACTTCTAGTTTTGTATCCTACGTGTTTACAGTAGCGCTTCTTCCAGGACAAGCACTGGGGAGGGTTCAGTGACTGTTTCCATTAACTTCTCTGGAGTCAACTTTTGGAAAAGACGTCTGGTAAATGGTTTAGTCATATACCCTTACGTGGAGTGTGTTACCCGTTAGCCAAGAAGAGTGATGGTTTTGTGTGTATGTTTTACAGACCGGATTGAGCAGAGTATCTCTTGCTTTCAAAGCTCCTTTTTTTAAATAGTCAGGGACAGATTTGCCGTGGGTTGTCTGTGGAATACATTTAACGAGCCTTTTTTTTTTTTTTTTTTTTTTTGAGGTATATACAATCAATTTGGAATCTCAGTACTTATTAATACAAGGTGTTCCTGCGGTGGGAGCCATGAAGGAATTAGTTGAGCGATTTGCTCTGTATGGTGCGATTGAACAGTATAACGCCCTAGATGAATACCCAGCTGAAGAATTTACAGAAGTTTATCTCATTAAATTTGTGAAATTACAGAGTGCAAGGTATGTATGTACAAATTAAGCAGTATCCATGTCCTGTATTCCTGTTGCTGTCATTTTGGCCCCGGATTTTCCCCAAACATACCCAAGTCACACAAACACTCATCACTCTTAATCTTCCTGTTTGTTGTTTGTTTTGTGGGGATTCGAGACAGGGTCTCTCTTTATAGCCTTGGCTGTCTTTGAACTCACTCTGTAGACCAGGCTGGTCTCGAACTCAGAGATCCTTCTGCCTCTGCCTCAAGAGTGCTGGGATTAAAGGTGATGTGCTTCCACCGCCCAGCTTTTTGTTTTTTTTTTTTTTTTTTTTTTTTTTTTTTTTTTTTTTTTTTTTTTTTTTTTTAAAGATTTTATTTATTTATTATGTATACAATGTTCTGCCTGCATGTATGTCTGCAGGCCAGAAGAGGGCACCAGATCTCATTACAGATGGCTGTGAGCCACCATGTGGTTGCTGGGAATTGAACTCAGGACCTCTGGAAGAACAGCCAGTGCTCTTAACCTCTGAGCCATCTCTCCAGCCCCCCAGCTTTTTGTTTTTTACCCCTTCAGGCATCACATGTCCTAGTCAAGCACCCAACAGTGATTTACATCCCTAGTTCTTCCTTCAATTTTTTTAAAGGTTAACTTTACAAAAATACTGTTTCCATCCTCTCATATCTATGCGTAACAGTTTTTGAACCTGTAGTATGGTAGATTCAGAATTACATTTGAAGTAAATTTCGAGTCCTATGTCTTCATTACTTTGGAATTTTTTTAATCCTGCTAAGCAATTTTCCTCTTCTTAAAATCCATATGGCAAAAAGATCTGCTTCTTGAAGTTTCCTGAGGGAGGATGACGTGAAATAATGTATGTAAAGGGCTTAGACTGGCACCTCCTATTAAGAGTAAATATTAGCAATGGCAGTTGTTATTGTTACAGTTCTCTGTTGATCAATCTCTTTTTAATACTTATGTATGACATAAACCTTGTATTCCAATAAGGCTAAAGTCAACAGTGCTTTATTTCTGTGTTAACCCTTTTTGTGGGGAGGAGTGTGGTTGTGGTATGTGTGTGTGTGTGTGTGTGTGTGTGTGTGCATGTGAGTATGGTATGTGTGTAGGGTAGAGGTCAATGTTGAGTGCCTTCTTCAGTTGTTCTCCACCTTATTCATTTACTTATTGATTGATTGATTGATTGAGACAAGTTTTAATATATAGCCCTGGCTAGCCTAGAACTGGCTACGTAGACCAGACTGACCTAGAACTTAAAACCTTCTCCTGACTCCACCTACCCCTCCACCAGGTTTAAAGGCATGTGCCACCACACTGTGGTCCTTTGTATTTTTGGAGACAGGGTCTCCCACTGAATCTGGAGCTCATCAACTAGATTGGTTGACTATCAAACTCCAATGATCCTTCTATCTCTCTTGCCAGCACCAGGACTATAGGCATACAGCAGTGCCCAGCTTTATGTGGATGCCAGGGATCTGAACCTAGGCACTCAAGCTTAAGCAAGTGCTTTACCCACTGAGCACTCTCCCTAGTTCACATCAGTCATTTTTTTTTTAATCTTTAATCACTAACCTGATCTAAAATGTGTCTTTCTCTGACTTCCGCCATTCATATATTTTTATAGTAGAAAAAGGCTTCAGATTTCCCAGAGCTGGAGTTGGCGGTGGTTGTGAGCCACCCAGCATGGGTGCTGGGATTTGATGCTGCTCTTCTGCAAGGTCAGCAAGTGGTTTTATCGCCAAACCATTGCCAGCCCCTTACATTTCTTTTGTATGCTGCATAGTCCACCACAAAAACACTTGACTTCAGAGAGCTGTGTGTCTTTCTCACCAGATGGCCAGCTCTTCATGGTTAGGAAAGCATAGTGACTAGAGTGCCTTCATATCTCCACAGAACCTGATACGTTTGACTCTGGAGTCAGACATCCCAACTTAATCCTAGATTTATAGATGAATGTATGAACATGGTCTGGGTACAGATTTCCTGATGCCTTGGTTTCATATCATAAGATGGTTATGAGATACCAATTTAAGTGAAGCACTTATGGCATTGCATGGGGTAATATCTCAATAAGCATTAATCATTATCTGTTGATACAGAAGTATTACTTACTTACTAGGGTGCCTGGTTCAGCATAGGTGTTCAGTATTTCTTGAATAAACACAATTCTTTTTTTTTTTTTTTTTTGGTTTTTCAGGACAGGGTTTCTCTGTGTAGCTTTGCACCTTCCCTGGAACTCACTCTGTAGCCCAGGCAGGCCTTGAACTCACAGAGATCTACCTGGCTCTACCTCCCAAGTGCTGGGATTAAAGGCGTGGGCCACCACTGCCCGGCTCAATTCTTTTTTTTTTAATTAGTTATTTCTCTTTTATTTTTATGTGTATGTAGTGTGGTTTTGTGAGCTTATATACCCATATGCATGCAGGACCCTGTGGAGCAAAAGAGGGCATTGGATGCCCTTGCACTGGAGTTACACAGACTATTGTGGATTGCCATGCTGGGAATTGAACCTGGGTCCTCTGAAAGTAGCTAGTGCTCTTAACCCCTTAGCTGTCTCTCCAGCCCCAGAAGGAACACAGTTCTTAATTGTGCATTGGTTAGTTGTTACATATTCATATATTTTTACTTGTTCATGTGAGTGTGTGTCCGGAAGCACGTGCCATGCCATGTGTACAGGAGATGGTTGATTTCTACCATGTGGGTTCCAGAGATTGAGCTCAGGTCATCAGTCTTGGTGGCAAGTGCCTTTACATGCTGAGCCATCTTGCCAGCTTCAAGTTATATATTTTGCTCACAAGTTCTATAACTCAGGCTAATCAGTAAGGTCCTGAGTTAGTTTTTAAAAAGGTATAGGTAAGTACATCTAGCTTAGCTGAAAACTTACTGAGATTATTAGTAGAGGGAATGGAAGAATAATTTTCTTGGGGCTGGAGAGATGGCTCAGTGGTTAAGGTAGCTTGCTGCTCTTTCAGAAAACTGGGGTTCAGTTCTCAAGCACTATTGTCAGGTGGTTCACAACCCCTTGTAACTCCAGCCCTACAGGATCCAGTGGCCTCTTCTGGTCACTCTCGGAGGGCACCTGCCACACGTGTACAGAACACATGTACTTATATACATGTATACACAAGTAAATAATAAGATAAATCTTTTTATTAAGAGTACTTTCTGGGTCAGTTGGGTCATCCAAAACAAAGCATCTTACCCAGCCCACAGTTGCCCCCCCCCCAACACACACTTTGTTCCTTAAATCTATGGAACACCTGTTAAGCTTTTATCTTAGGTAAATCTAAATTAAAAAGCCATGGCAGAGGAGATGGCTCAGTGATTAAGAGCACGTACTGCTCCACAGGATCTGAGTTTGATTCATAGCAACCAGGTCAGGTGTCTGTAAACTCTAGCTCCAGGCCAGAGCCTCTACATATTTATATACACATAATTAAAAATAATAAAAAATAACTTTCTGGGTGTAGTGGTGCACACATTTAATCCCAACATTAGGGAGACAGAGGCAGGCAGATCTCTGAGTTCAAGGCCAGCCTGATTTACATAGTGAGTCAAGGACAGCCTGACCTACTTAGTGAGACCCTGTCTCAAAAAAAAAAAAAGCCAAGTATCTGGGGGCTGGAGAGATGACACGGAAGCTGAGAGCTGTTACAGGACTCAAGTTTGGAGTTTGGTTCCCAGCACCCACGTCAGGTGGTTTACACTGTCTGAACTCCAGTTCCAGGGAATCCACTACCTCTGGACCTCCTGGGTAACTGTACTCATGTGCGCATACCCACATACACACTTACACATAAGGCATAAGTAAAAATGGTAAAAGTCAGTTTTTTTAAGCCATGTAATTTATGTATTTCTCTTTTGAGTTCTCTTTAAATTATGTATTTCTTTTTAGGATAGCTAAGAAAAAGATGGATGAACAGAGTTTCTTTGGTGGGTTACTTCATGTGTGCTATGCTCCAGAATTTGAGACAGTTGAAGAAACTAGAAAAAAATTAGAAGAGAGAAAGGCTTATATTGCAAGAGCTACTAAAAACAAAGGTACGAAAGTCTGTTGTTAACACCTCCTGTGTGTCAGGCACTGCTAGGGATGTGTGTCTCATGGAGTTCCTGCTCAGTCATGGTCTCTGGTGACTTGAACCATGGGGTTCCATGCAGCACTGTACAGCCTTGGCTGGAAAGGGAGAGATGTTGGTTCATGGACTATTTCTCTGCGATGTCAGAGATGGCTGAATTTCAGTGAATGTTATCCAGAAAGGAGTGAAAAGGATGGCAAGATGAGCCAGGCTACATGTTTAAACACCTAGAGCAATAAACTGCCATCATGCATTCAAGGAGCTGTAATTCTACAGAGTAACCAGAATTCCAAGGTTTTAGTGAGAGAGATTAGGAAAGCAGACAGGAAGCAAATCATGAAGTACCTCGTGTCCCATGCTAAGGAATCCAGTGTTTGATATGAAGGCAGCAAGAGGCGACTGTGGTTTATACACCGGTTAGAAGTGCTACTCATCATGGGAAAGTTCCGATTTTTGATAACAGCTGAGTTTCTCCTGATGCAAGTAGGAACTAAACATGGTTTATCCATATAGTAGAATATTCTGAAACTGGAAAAGCTTTCTATGCAATGGCATGGGAAACTCTAAGATTACAGTTAGTGGGAAATATAAAAGAATAGGTTTTATTATCTTTTGAGTAGGGAGACGAGGAGGCTCCTGAGAAACAGTGGGACATTCCAGATAGATGAATAAGAAAATGCAGTAAATAAGAAGGGGAAACGAGGAAAGGGGGGAGCGTGACGCGATACCCTTTGTGTCCTTTCAGAAAGCCTCTGAATCTTAGCAATGTATTCCCTGCTCTAGAATATAATTTTGGGAGTAGAGCTTGTTAGCATTAATTTGTTTTGAGAATTGCAAGATTCTGAATGATCAAAATGATTAACCAACCTTCTGTTTACCTTTCCCTCAACTTTTAAAAATATAACTTTGAAGACTACTACATGACAAAGAAGAAACTAGTTCCAGAGCAAAGAGGAACGAAAGATTCTAGACAAGATTTCCATCCACATATGCCTGGATTTTGTACAACTGCTCTGAACACTTCTGAGAATTCAAGTCCTTGTCTTCCTTATTCTTGTGACTTGCCTTTATGCTATTTTGCCTCCCAAAGCACGTGTTTACCTGGGAAACGTGTGGACGGAGCATCAAATTCCTGTAGTAACAGTAGGAACCATAGTGAACTATCAAAGCATCGTAACTACAGTGCCTTTCTCCCAAAACTACAGATGAACACTTACAAAGATTCACTACCTTGCTCTAGTGTGCAAGAGGCCATTGCTACCTCAGAGTCAGTTGGCAGATTTATGCCTAGGACAACACTGCTGCAGGAGAGGAAAAGAAGGAGAGACTGTGGTCGTGACCTTGGAACTTTTCCTGAAACAAACACAGGCACTAACGAGGCTGTGATTGGACCCAAGTTACCAGGTATTCCCACAGTGGATCTGCAGGATGATTCCTTGAATACAACAGCAAACTTAATTCGGAGTAAACTTAAAGAGGTGAGCTAATTTTGTTTTTAAATTAAGATAATTTAGTTGTAGGACCAACAACTATAGGAAATTATTTGGAGGAACTAAAACGTAATTATTTGTTTTATTTTTGTTTTTGATGTATTTTCCTACCTTTATTTTCTAAAATAACAATTTGATCAATATCTATTTTATTTGGTGGTAATTCTTGGTTTAACAATGAACAGATACATTTTGTGTCAGTATAGGTACAAAATACTACATGTTCCAGTCAGTCAGACTATGATAGTGGATTCCAGATGTTGTCTCTCCTCCCCTCCCCTTTTAAAGCTCCCTAGGTAGTAGTAACAGAAGCCAAAATTGACAGTTATAATCAATTATTTCTTTTAAATTCAAAGTTACTGCAGATTACATCAAAGTCAAAATGCTTTTATGATAGATATCCATAAAAGAAGGAATGATTTTGATTGATTAATTAATCAGTTAATTAGTTTTGTTGGGATAGAACCCAGGGACATGTTGTGGGCAAGCACATCCGCAGCCCACAAGGCAAGATTTCTAAAGACCGAGTCTTCAATTGCCCTACACTTGGTACTTTATATATGAACTTACAAGATTTGGACTAGTTGGAAGTCAGATTGTCTTTTTCCCCCCATTATTTACATGATTCTCCATTTCCTAAACACAAAAGAAAGCTAACATTTGAAGTAGCTCATGAAAGCTTTCTTTTTGTGGAGTGAAGATGGGCCCTGCAGAAATCATACACGGAGGGCTGTGAACATGTTCTTACAGTTATCTCCCAAGTTCACAGTCCTGCTCACACAGATGCTCTCCCGTTTTGCAGTGTGACTAAGAGAGGCTAAGGTGGCCTCGTTTCTTTTATAGACAGTTTTGTTTTCACCTATTGATTATTGTTTGGTAAAGGATGAAGAATTGCCTAAAATAGTAAGTGTATGAACATAGGTTTTTGGGTTTTTTTTTTGTTTGTTTTTTGTTTTTTCTTTCTTTCTTTCTTTCTTTCTTTCTTTCTTTCTTTCTTTCTTTCTTTCTTTCTTTCTTTCTTTCTTTCCTTCCTTCCTTCCTTCCTTCCTTCTTTTCTTTTCTTTTCTTTTCTTTTCTTTTCTTTTCTTTTCTTTTTTCCTTAACCCATTGGTGATTCAGTTGAGTATTATTCAGTTTCCATGAGATTGTAGGTTTTCTGTAGTTTTTGTTGTTGTTGAAATCCAACTTTAGACCATGGTGGTCTGATAGAATACAGTTATTCCAATTGTTTTGTATCTGTTGTTTTGTGGCCAAGTATGTGGTCGATTTTAGAGAAGGTTCCATGGGGTGCTGAGAAGAAGGTATATTCTTTTTTGTTAGGATGGAATGTTCTGTAGATATCGATTAAGTCCATTTGAGTCATGACATCAGTTAAGTCCTTTATTTCTCTGTTAAGTTTAGATTTGGGAGATCTGTCCAGTGGTGAAAGTAGGGTGTTGAGGTCTCCCACTATTAATGTGTAGAGTTTTATATATGCTTTAAGCTTTAGTAATGTTTCTTTTACATATGTGGGTGCCCTTGTGTTTGGGGCATAAATGTTCAGAATTGAGACTTCATCTTGGTGGATCTTTCCTGTGATGAGTATGTAATGCCCTTCTTGATCTCTTTTGATTGATTTTAGTTTGAAGTCTATTTTGCTGGATATCAGGATGGCTACACCCGCTTGTTTCTTAAGACCGTTTGATTGGAAAGTCTTTTCCCAGCCTTTTATTTTTAGGTAGTGTCTATCTTTGAATTTGAGATGTGTTTCTTATATGCAGCAGAAAGATGGGTCCTGCTTTCGTATCCATTCTGTAAGCCTATGTCTTTTTATAGGTGAATTAAGTCCTTTGATATTGAGGGATATTAATGACCAGTGATTGTTCATTCCTGTTATTTTTTGGTGGTAGTGTGTGTGTCCTTCTCTTCTTTGGGGTTTACTGCTGTGGCTTTATCTATTGCCTGTGTTTTCAAGGGTGTATCTGACTTCCTTAGGTTAGAATTTTCCTTCTAGTGCTTTCTGTAGGGCTGGGTTTGTGGATAAGTATTGTTTAAATCTGGCTTTGTCTTGGAATGTCTTGTTTGCTCCATCTATGATGATTGAAAGTTTTGCTGGGTATATTAGTCTAGGCTGGCATCCATGGTCTCTTAGTGTCTGCATTACATCTGTCCAGGTCCTTCTGGCTTTCAAAGTCTCCATTGAGATATCGGGTGTTATTCTGATGGGTTTGCCTTTATAAGTCACTTGGCTTTTTTCTTTGCTGCTCTTAATATTCTTTCTTTATTCTGTACATTTAGTTGTTTAATTATTATGTGGCGAGGGGACTTTTTTTGGGGGTCTAGTCTGTTTGGTGTTCTATAGGCTTCTTGTATCTTCATAGGCATTTCCTTTAAGTTGGGAAAGTTTTCTTCTATGATCTTGTTGAATATATTTTCTGTGCCCTTGAGTTGGTATTCTTCTCCTTCTTCTACCCCTATTATTCGTAGGTTTGGTCTTTTCATGGTGTCCCAAATTTCTTGGACATTTTGGTTCATGACTTTGTTGGCTTTAGTGTTTTCTTTGACAGATGAATCTATTTCTTCTACTGTATCTTCAACGCCAGAGATCCTCTCCTCCATCTCTTGCATTCTGTTGGTTATACTTGCTGTTTTTTGTTTTTCCAGACAGGGTTTCCCGTGTAGTCCTGGCTGTCCCAGAACTCACTTTGTAGACCAGGCTGACCTCAAACTCACAGAGATCCACCTGCCTCTGCCTCCCAAGTGCTGGGATTAAAGGCGTTCGCCACCACTGCCCTGGCTTTGAACATAATTTTTATGTTTAAGCCTACCTAAGTTTTTCAGTGTATGCCAGCACAGTATGTCCTCAGGTGCACTGAACTGAGGCATAGATACAGAGTCACAGCTGTCACAGTCAGGGTTGACTGCATTTTTAAAGTGTAAAGTCTACATCCCACACAAGGAAATAATAGAACAACAAAAAAGAAATACTTCATATACTTTACCGTGTATTTTTCCATTTCAAATCAAGATGGTCTTATACTGCTTTTGACTTACTATATAGTTATTTTGGGTAATGAAATAACAACAATGTATTCAGTATCCATCCTTCTCCTGACCCCCTGGGAGCTGAGGATTGTACCATTTTTACGATAATTTTTCCTTTTTTTTTTTTCTATTTTGGTTTTTCAAGACAGGTTTCACTGTGTAGCCCTGGCTGTCCTGGAACTCTCTCTGTAGACCAGGCTAGCCTGTGAACTCCCAGAGATCCACCTGCCTGCACCTCTGGAGTGCTAGGGTTAAAAGTGTGTGCTACTGCCCAGCCCAGTTTTTTTTCATCTCTTGCACCGAACGGTCCTGTCTCTAGACTTAGCAGATATTACAAATGCTTCAAAATGTTAAGCCAGATATGTTTGATGGTGCAGACTTAGCAGGCAGAAGTTACAGATCTCTTTAAAGCCATTGTGGTCTACACAGTGAGTTCCAGGCCAGGCCAGTCAAAGTCACACAGTGAGACTCCATTTTAAAACAAAACCAGTAAAACCAGGATATTTTGTCTGTCTACGGTTTGTTTCTTCATTATAACTGTTCTGTCTGGTGTGAGCTAAAATCCCAATACAGTTTTAATTTGCATTTGTTTAATTGAAATGAGATAGCATCATAATATGTTCATTTGCATTTCCCTGATGCCTAATAGTGTTGGACACTTGCAAATATTTATTGGCCATATGTATTTCTTCCTTTGAAATCTATTAAACTTATTAGCCTATTTATTGATTGGATGATTTGTTTTTTTAGGTTATAACTTTTGCAGTTCTTACAGATTCTTGATATTAACTTGATATTTATATAGTTGGGCCAAGATCCCCATTCTGCTGTCTGTTACTATGCAGAAGCTCTCAGTTCCAGGAGAGTCCTTGAGTCAGTTGGGGTTATTAGCTGTTCCATTAGAGTCCGTTCAGAAAATCTGCCTGTGTGTATACCTTGAAATGCCCTTCCTGTTTTTCTTGACATTCTCAGAGTTTGCTACTTAAGGTCCTTAGTCCATCTTTGAATTGATTTTGTGTGTGTGTGTGTGTGTGTGTGTGTGTGTGTGTAATAAGAGGTACAGATCAAGTTTTCGTTTTTCTACATGTAGACATGCAGTTTTTTAGCACCCTTTGTTGAAAAGGCTGTTTTTCAACCCTGTGTGTTTTTGATATCTTTGTCAAAAATTCTGTGGTTGTAGCTGTGTAGGCTCATTTCTGGATCCTCTGTTCTATTCCGCTGTTGTACAGTCTTGTTTTTATCCAGTCCTATGCTGCTTTCATTACTGTGGCCCTGTAATTTGAGAGAAGATGTTGTTACATCGCTAGCCTTGCTCTCACTACATAGGAGTCTTTAGCTATTCAGGAGTCTTTTGTACTTCCATGTGAATTTTAGGACAGTTTTTTCCCCCAAGTTTTATGAAGGATGTCTTTGATATCTTGATAGGGATTGTGTTTATTCTACAGGTCACTTTTGGAAATATAGCCACTTTCACTATATTAGTTCTGCCAGGGCCAGTGAGAAGGTTCCATGGGTCAAGGGACTTTCCATAAGCCTGACAACGTGAGTTCAGTTACCAGGACTCCCGGGGTAGGAAGAGAGAACCAATTCCTCCTACAAGGTTTCCTCTGGCTTTCATGCACATGTGTATTCCCTCATACACAAATAAATGAATAAATGTAGTTGTAAAAATTAATTCTGCCAAGCAGTAGTGGCGCCTGCCTTTAATCCCAGCACTCAGAAGACAGAAGCAGGTGGATCTCTGTGAGTTCTAGGCCAGCCTGTCTACAGAGCTATTTCTAGGATACAGAGAAACCCTGTCTCAAACAACAAAAAAATTAGTTCTTCCAGGGACAGGTGAGATGGCCCAGTGGGTAGAGGCATTTGCTGGCTAGCCCGACAACCTGTGTTCTGTTCCAGCACCCACTCCTCTGACTTCCAAATGTGCACTAGGGTGTGGGTGAGATGGGGCAGAATAGCAATTATAGACTGATACAATCAAGAGGTCTTGCCATTTTCTAGTGTCTAGCTTAAGACTTTGACTATAGAGGTCTTTGACCTTCTGGTGAAATGTATTCCTGGGTTTGTTTGTGTGGTGTGTATGTGTGTACATGTTCATGGCTTCCGCTGTCATTTTCTACCTCATTATTTGGGACAGGGTCTCTCACTTAACCTGGAGCCCAGTGGTTTGGCTAGCGTGGCTGCCAGCAGGCTGTCTGTCACACAGCCTCTTGCGTCTGTCTCCCCAGTGCGAGGCTAGAGGTGTACAGCTGGCCTTTCTACAAGGGGCTGGAGATCACAGCCCGGGTCTTCATGTTTGCCTGTGAGGACCTTTCCAGCTGCCATCTTCCCAGCCCCTATTTGGTTTTGTTGTTGTTGTTGTTGTTGTTGTTGTTTATTGTGAATGGGATTTTTTTTTTCTGATTTTTTTTCTTGGCAAGTTCATTGCTTTATAGAAAAGCTACTGGGTTTTTTTTTTTGTTGATTTTTGTATATTTTGATGAAAGTGCATATCATAGTTAAGAGTTTTCTGAACGAATCTTTAGTCTTTTAAGTATAAGGTTGTGTAGTCTACAAATAGAGACAGATAATCTGACTTCTTCCTTTCCTGTTCGTTATTTTTCTTGTCTTTTTGCTCTGACTTAGACTCAAATATTATATTGAATAAGGTGGAAAGAAGTGGACACTCTTCTCTTCATTCCTGATATTAAAGGACATGCTGTGTTTTCCTCTAGTACTACAGAGATAAACATGTAATTTCTGTTCTTGATTCTGTGTGCTGTATTTGCCTATGTGGGGACCTTCCTGGGAATCTTGAAGTGAAACTAACTTTGTCATGGTTGTATGATCTTAATGTGTTCTTCAATTCAATTTGCAGTAATTTTATTGAAAACTTTTTATTCCTATGTTGATCAGAGGAACTGGGCTATAATTTTCTTGTTTCTTGATTCCTATATGACTTGTCATCAGGATGATGCTGGCCTCATAGACTGAGTTAGATAATGCTCTGCTTTTTTAACTAGTTGGAGGAGCATTGGTGTTAGCTCTTCTTTAGGAGTTGGTGGAATTCAGGAGTGAATCCACTGGTCCTGAACTTTACTTTTCTAGGGACTTTTATTGGTGCTTTAATCTTGTTGCTTGTTGTGTATATATTTAAATTGTTTATAGCTTCTTGAGTTAATTTTAATAGGTCATATTGTTAATCCCACCAAACAAGAGTAAAGACCATACCCAAATTTTTTTAGTTGAATTACTCAAGCTTTGTTTTCTATCAGACAGGACGGTCTCCCTAAAGCAGGTTTGAGAAAATAGCTTTGAACACAGGAGAGAGTGGGATTTGTGTAGCTCAAGAACTGCAAGATGAGGAAGGTTTGCAAGGGTTTGGGGTTTCCAGAGGAATTTTGGTTATGTAGGAACCAACATCTCACAGGGTGGAGATCAGGGTATATATAGGGTGTGAAACATGTGCAAATTCCAGAAAATGGGTCAAGACATGGTAAAATCCAAGTTTTACAGAAAACAGGAATGAACTTATTTTGACCTTGTAACAAAATGGCTTTAATCTCAAGAAGAGTCAGGCTGGCCCATCAATATATTGCCTAGGAATTTATCCATTTCTTCCAAATTTTCCAGGGGTTTGTTGTTGTTGTTTTGTTTTTTGAGACAGGGGTTTTCTCTGAAACAGTTCTGGCTGTCCTGGAACTCACTCTGTAGCCCAGGCTGGCCTCAATCTCACAGAGATCCACCTGCCTCTGCCTCCTGAGTGCTGGGATTAAAGGCATGCGCCACCACCGCCTGGTGATTTTCCAGGTTTTTGAAATATGTTTTCAAAGAATTCCCAAATGATTCTCTGAATTTTACTGGACTCTGTTGAAACTTTCCTGGTTTGTTGTTTGTTTGTTTGTTTGTTTGTTTGTTTGTTTGTTTGGTTGGTTGTTTGTTTGTTTGGTTGGTTGGTCGGTTGGTTGGTTTGGGTGTATTTGTACTTTTTCCCCACCCCTTTCTCCCTTCCCTCCCTCCCTCAGTTTGTTAACCTCACATTTGAAAGGAAATATATCCTTATTTGGTTAGTTCTGTGTGTTGTTCTTTAGTCGACATTGTACCCATTTCTGTCTCAGTTTTTGCTATCTGCTGCTGTCTACTGCTGAGTGATTTTTTTTTTTTCTTTTTAAACTAGGTGATTTCATCTGTGCCAAAGCCTCCAGAGGACAGATTGGAAGATGTGCATCCAAGTCACCCACGAAAACAAAGAAGAAGAATATAGCTTGCCAGACAGTTAGTCTTGTCTTCTCTTTCTTTTTTCTTTTTGAGCCGGGGTCTCACTGGGTAGCCCTGGCTGGCCTGGAACTTGCTATGTAGACCAGGCTGGCCCTGGGCCTCTGCCACCTGGGTGTTGGTATTAAAGGTGTGTGCCAACACAACCAAGCTAAATTAGTATTTTCTGGCGAGAACCTTTATGTTTTAATTCTCTAAGATATCTCACTACCGGTGTTTTACTGTAAACTATTTTCTTGTATTTCTTTTCAACTGTTTGCAAATGTTTCCATTTTTTTTTTTTTTTGGATCTACACTCAATGTGGCAGAAACAGTTCTTTTCACACTGTATTAGTTCTTATATTACAATATTTAAATTGTTTGAAACAAATACAAAACTCTGGATGCAAATAAGGACAGTCAGGATCTGACTTTAATTCAGGTTTTTGAGCAATTGGTGTTCAAAAACTAGCAGGCGGTTTGTTTCTGAATACCAGGGCTTCAAAATGAAGGCAGTTCTGTAAAGGAAAAAATGCCAATAAAACGTTAGAACAAAGTTGGTATTAGAAATGTACATGCTATTGTAACTTCTAAAAATAATTTAGACGAACTGTGGTGATCTAAAGACTAATCAGTGTTGGCACTTCTAGATTTCTACCCTGGCAGCACATTTGTACTTTTCTTCTGTCAACGGGCCATGTGATTTTGTACTATTTCCATCTCCTTTTCTGGGAAAAATAAACTGAGGAGGCCCGTCCTGCACCACATGCTGTACGCATGTCGGCTCGTGTCCCTAGGGCCTTCTTCAGTGGGTTTTTCTGGCCGTGTCCTAAGAATAAGGTTGACTTCAGTTGCCATGGTGTACAGTCAGCCCTGCCAGTGTGGCTTTTCAGTGCCGGATGATGCCACGGGAAACTGCCAACAAGGGCTTAGGTTCTCCATGCACGAGAGGTGATTACATAGATTGCTGTGCTGAGATCTCAGGTAAGAGGTCTATTAGCAGCTAAGCACGGAGCTGGAAAGAAGAAATGCCCTCGGATCAGGCTGCTCAGATGTAAAGCGGGCGCTGCGCCCTGTTCCTCGCGGGCGGAGGAACAGTTTAGTGCAGTGGCTTGTGCTGTCACAGATGAGGGGTTGGAGATTGGACTGTGCTGCTGAATGGTTAAGAAGATCATTTTCCATGTGTGTAGGGTGTGGCAATCCAGAAACTTCTCTTAGGGTCTTCATGGGAGAAGCTGTTATGTGGTTCTCTGTCATAAGTGCATTCCTGATCTGTTTTGTGAGTGTGAGAAGAGTGTTTGATTATCCATCTTCACCAGCACACACACTAGTGGCCATGAGAAGAAAGGAATGTGCCATGTCAAGCAGGGAAGGAGAAAGTGGAGGCGACAGGCGGCATCCTCCTGAGTTCCCAGCAGTAGAGGTCACAAGAGCACACTGCAGCGGAACTGGCTGCTGGCTGCTCCATCCTGAATGGCCTCCCCAGCCCTGTCCATTTTGTTAAGCTGTGTTTAAACACCAGTCTCCTCCCTCCCTCCCTCCCTCCCTCCCTCTCTCCCTCCCTCCCTCCCTCCCTCCCTCTCTCTCTCTCTCTCTCTCTCTCCCTCCTGCTGTGCCCGTGTGTGTGTGTGTGTGTGTGTGTGTGTGTGTACACATACACATGCACATGTGTGTGTGAAGATGCTCCCTGCCTCTTTCTCTTTCCCTGCTTGACATGGTACATGCATATTCCTTCTTTGTGTGGCCAAGAGGTAGCAGGCTAAGTCAAGTCTGCTAACTATAATTACTGAAATAGTAATGCCGTCTTTAGCCCCAAACTGGAATGAGCTGATGACTTTATGATTGATTGTCTGCAATTTGGCAATGGGCTGAAGCTACACAGTGAGAGGCTAGTGTGTATTATTTTCTAGTCCTTTACATTTTTCCCTTCATTGGGCCAGCAAGATGGCTCACTGTGTAAAGGCACTTGCTTAGAAACCCGACTACCTGAGTTCAGTTCTCTGGGACCCACATGGTGGCAGGAGAGAACAGGCTCCTACAAACTGACTTCTGACCTCCACACAGGCGTTGTCCTAGATCGGGTTACTATCTGAAACACCATGATCAAAAGTCAGTTGGGGAGGAAGGGTTTATTTGCCTTATGCCTCAGCTGTAGTCCACTTGTAGGCTACCATTGGAGGAAGTCAGGACAGGCACTCAAACAAGGCAGGAGCCTGGAGGCAGGAGCTTGTTCCTCGTGGCTTGCCCAGCCCACTTCCTTTTTTTGTTTTCGAGACAGGGTTTCTCTGTGTAGCTTTGGCGCCTTTCCTGGAACTCACTCTGTAGCTCAGGTTGGCCTCAAACTCACAGAGATCCGCCTGGGTCTGCCTCTGTTTTCTTATAGAACCCAGAACCACCAGCCCAGAGATGGCACCACCCACCATGGGCTGGGACCTCCCCCATCAATCACTAATTAAGAAAATGCCCTGCAGCCAGATCTTATGGAGGCATTTTCTCAATTGAGAGTCCCTCCTTTCAGATGACTCTAGCTTGTGTCAAGTTGACATAAAACTAGCCAGCACATGGCATGTGTACCCCCCACACACACACTCATAATTTTAATGAAATTTTTCCCTCATCTACTTTAAGCTTTCAGTATTTGTGACTACCTTTGCATCTGGGAGGCATGGTCCAAACACCTCCAACAAAAGCCTGTCTTTTCTCACTGCTTTTTCAAAGTCTGCAAAAGAGATCTTGCCATCATTGTCATGATCCTAGAGAGAAAAGTGATTTCATGATAAATGATAAAAGTCTTTTTAATTTTGCCTTAGAAAAGTAGCTGTGTAGACTGCCAAGCAAAACTAGAAGTTCATACCGTGGAAGACATTGACACAAATCTCTGGGTATTTATTAGTAGAAGTCACTGATTGATTATTCTAACCTGAGTCTTCTTTGCTATACACAATGCAGCCCTGTCAATAACACACACTGGAATTGAGGAATAATGCAAAACATTGGGAGGGAGAACTATATTAACCTACTGCCCCTTTTGCAATTAAGTAAGTATAATGTGGCTCAGATTTTTTGGCACAATTTTATCCTCTAAAGGCTTTATTTGGGAGCTCATCAGGTAGAAATGACAGCCACTAAGGACAAGGCACCTGGAATTATCATGGTGGCTGTCCAGGCTGGGTTAGATTCATGGAATGGAGGCTGCAGACTCCTGCTAGAATATTAGAGGGTTGAGAGCTGGGTAAGTAGGGAGGTGTGGGGAGCCTGCAGAGTTCTGTCCACCTGAATCACAGTAGAAAACGGGTGTAAGCCAGCAAAGTGTTCTGGACAAGGCTTATGAGAGATTACGTGTGTTGTGCAGAATCCAGGGCATGGGGACTGCTTCAGATTGAGTTGGATGAGATGTCCCTGACTTCATTTTTGTGCATAACTTCAGAATCCAATCTAGAGGAAAATGTGAGTGGCCATCAGAAAAAGAAATATTCCATAAAAATTTCCTTTCCAGATAGGAATTTGGGGACATCTTGTCACTGAAGAAGGCATCTGCACTCAACCTGAGCAGCAGCTAGTATTTCTTTTTTTTTTTTTTTTTTTTTTTTTGGTTTTTCGAGACAGGGTTTCTCTGTGTAGCTTTGCGCCTTTTCCTGGAACTCACTTGGTAGCCCAGGCTGGCCTCGAACTCACAGAGATCCGCCTGGCTCTGCCTCCCGAGTGCTGGGATTAAAGGCGTGCGCCACCACCGCCCGGCAAGCAGCTAGTATTTCTACAAGAGCATACTCTGTAGGTGTTAGACGCTGACCTTCCTGTTCTCTGTTTCCCATCTTTCTCCCGTCTCTCTCTCTCTCTCTCTCTCTCTCTCTCTCTCTCTCTCTCTCTCTCTCTCTCTCTCTCTCTGTGTGTGTGTGTGTGTGTGTGTGTGTGTGTGTATGTGTGTCTCTCTCTCTGTCTGTGTCCATCTCTCCTTTCCCTCACCCTCTGTGTGTGTGACAGAGAGAGACAGAGACAGTCTCAGAGTGTGGCCCTGGCTGGTCTTGAACTTGCAATCCTTCAGACATCCAAGTGCTAGATTGCAGGTGTGCAGCACCATGCCTAGCTTGCTCTTCTCTGAGCCTCAGTGATATCAGGGAGTTTGCTGGGCCTGCCCTGGATTCACAGACCCTTACTCCAAACAGTTCTGGGTCCTTGTAAGAAAAGAATGGATATCAATATTCTTGTAATAAGGAGCCACTACTGTGAGGCTTTATGGCTTTAATTCTGCTTCAGTTTTTCTCATCTGCAAAATGGAAACAATAGTTCTAAGGATAAAATGAGTATAGAGGGCCCTGAAAGGCCTGCTATGTAGTAAGCACTCTATAAGGGTCAAATATTTTTATTGTTATTTTGCTGAAATGAGTGTTGAGATAAATTGAAAAAGGGAGATCATGAAGACAAAAAGCACAGATTTTACATCTATTGAGTCTAGCCTCCTCCCAAATTAATAAGGTTTTACTGATAGTACTATTTTAAAATAGCATTTATTTTACATAATGCCTCTCTAGTCACTGGACATTCCATATGTACTGAGCACCTATTTTCAGTGAGGCATTGTTCTAGGCAGTGGGTAGAGCAGAAGAGGAAGTGAGAACTGCCCGTGGGAAAGTGACTCATCGTGGAGGAAAGGCAGCCACTGCTCGTTCACAGCCTTGTGCAGCAGCTGCCGCTTAGTGCAGTGCATGGCATGCCCATGCTTACCATTTTCTTCAGGCTTATCTCCACCAGCTCCCTTATTCCTTCATCATTGTCTTCTTCAGGGGACTGCTGGGAGAGACTGTTCTTCAGCATGTCAAAAATCTTCTCCCGGGAAATATAACCGTCTCCAGTTAAATAATAGACTTCAAAACAGACTTTATAAAGCATAGGAATAAAAAATTGAACCAATAAAATACCATTAGTTAGTTCAGCATAAGATAATTAGTGATAAACATACAATTCCTGATCTGATCCACTATATGGCAGAGGTTTTATTAAAAAATGCTTCTTGTTAAATTTCTTTCTGCAGGATTAAATACCCCTTGGGAGCTAAGAGAAGAGCTCTCGTAGTTCCTGGAGTTGGGGTTTGAAAATGTGCCGAGCTGCAATAAATGAGGGGGGATTTTTAACTGACTTGTTTGGATGCTTACATGTGTATTTGCATAAGTGTGTGTGTGTGTGTGTGTGTGTGTGTGTGTGTGTGTTCTCTGCATATAGACTATAAAAATAAAGCACACACTTTACTGCATTCTTGGAAAAGGACTCCCCCACTCCCAGGACATTTAGATAGTGAATGCAGTCATCTCCTTGGGGTTTGCCCATCTGCCTTATCTTCAAGCCTCTGTCTGGTGGACAGGAACTTCCATGCTGTCCATCTCAGATGACCTTTTTAATGTCCTGGGAATGTAGCAGTGAAGTAGCTTTCCTGGAGTTAGTGTAGCTAAATGTTTTGGCAAAAACCAGTAATAAACTTGAGTGTCAGATGAGTTGGGTGGCCGTTAAATTTCTCCAGTCCACAGCATAATACACAAAGTTTGAGAACAGGCCTATGTAGAAAATAGCGTTCCCCAAATGAGCTCCTCCTAAGATGTGTAAGAAGCATTTTCGGAAGTGGGATTAGAAAAGACACATCGTCTTCGGTGTGATGCTGTTTAATCATGCAACTCTGTTCAGTGCCACAACTCTGTTCACCAGGGATTAGTGTTCCCACAAGGGTTGACGTCCATGACACAGCTTTCCACTTCTCAGTGAAACTGTGTAAGAACCCTGTAAGGTTGGGGGAGGTGGAGTGGAGAGGGAGATGGCTTAGAGTGCTTGCTTTTAAAATGTGTGAGGCTCTGGATTCAGTCCCCAGCACAGCACTGCACCCCCAGACACTGCAGAATAGGAACTACACACGTGACCTCATGAAATAGTAAATATGAAGGGAACTGCAAGAGCACAAAAGTACTAAATGTCAGAGAAGTTTGTTATTCAAAATACTGCTACAAAATGTTAGTGTGTCTTTAGCTTAGAGGTTTTTCTGGGGGAGGGCATTCAAGACGGTTTCTCTGTGTAGTTTTGGTTCCTGTCCTAGATCTTGCTCTGTAAACCAGGCTGGCCTCGAACTCACAGAGATCTGCCTGCCTCTGCCTCCCGAGTGCTGGGATTAAAGGCGCATGCCACCGCCGCCCAGCTCACTTAGAGATATTTTTATTAGAAAATGTGTGTATGTGTCGATGTGAGTGTATGCCCCGTATGTGCAGATGCCTGCAGAGGCCAGAAGAGGGTATTGAATCCCCTGGAGCTAGACAGATTACAGACAGTTGTGAACCACCCAGTGTGGGTGCTAGGAATCAAACTTGGGTCCCTGGGAAAACTCCTATTCCCTTTATTCTCCAGGCATCTTTTTCTATGTCCCAAATCAAAATTCAAGTGAAAGAGCAAAAAGATACGCAGATCGGCTCAACTACAAAGAACTCTGCAGTCTTTTCTTAAAAGCAAAAATGGATATTTAAGCAGTTTGTTTCTCTGAAAACTGGTGTCTAAAATGTTTTTTATCCTGTTTCCAGGGAATCCTATGAGCAGGAGTAAAACATAGGAAATGGCCATCACCCTGGGGTGGGGGATTGCAGACCAGAGTCACTGCTGTGCAGAGCTGTGGCTCAGGACAAGCTTCCCAGGGCCCAGCACTCCTTCTATTGAGAACACCCCATTGGGCTTGGATTGCCTTTGGTCTTCTCTCGCTTTCCTTTCCTCAGTCATGAAGACCAGAGGGATGCTGGTGTCTGGGCTGTTCGGGTGTGTTGGGCTTCGTCCTCATTCTCTTGTGGTGGAGTGCAGTAACACAGGCCCAACCCTGCATCGAGGCCTGTCCTGCTGAGCCCAGACGAGATCAGAAACCTTGGCTTTGCCAGCTGACCCTTAGTGGCTGTTCTTCACCTGGGCTGTAAGCCAAACACCCACCCTCGTGACAGTTGGCATTACAGACTCTGTAGAGGCAATGGGTCACAACTGGGTCCCCCAATTCATCCTTTGTGGGTTTTTCTTATTTTTCACTCTTACGTATGCATGCATGGATTAATGCTCATGGAGGTCAGTGGACAACTCTCAGGAATTGGTTCTCCTACCATGTGCGTTCTGGGATTTTACTCAGGTTGACGGATTTGGTGGCAAGCGCCCTTCCCTGACGACCTACCTGCTGGCCCTTTATTTCTGTTTGATACGTTATGAGGCATTTTTACAAGGTTGTTTTAGAGAACACTGATTTCATCTTTTTGATTATATAAGCATTCACTTGTGAACAGACTTTCCTGGAAGAAGCTACTTCTACAACTGAGAACTCCAGTAAGTTTGGGGTCTACTTCTACAACTGAGAACTCCAGTAAGTTTGGGGTCTACTTCTACAACTGAGAACTCCAGTAAGTTTGGGGTCTACTTCTACAACTGAGAACTCCAGTAAGTTTGGGGTCTACTTCTACAACTGAGAACTCCAGTAAGTTTGGGGTCTACTTCCACAACTGAGAACTCCAGTAAGTTTGGGGTCTACTTCCACAACTGAGAACTCCAGTAAGTTTGGGGTCTACTTCCACAACTGAGAACTCCAGTAAGTTTGGGGTCTACTTCCACAACTGAGAACTCCAGTAAGTTTGGGGTCTACAGCCTAATTATTTGCCACCTCTCATCTAACATCCTTGTGGCTATTTGGTAAATCCTTTGGAATGTTTCCACCAGCCCAGAAGCTAAGAAAGTCATCAGTGAGGCCTGTAACAGGTCCCCTCCATGCTGTGGCCACCTACCAAATGCTGCCACCAATTTTGACTTATGACTTTGTTGTTTGTTATTATGGAAACTTCACGAAATTGCTGCCACATTGGAATGTGCAATTTGGGTAAAGCTGAATGTTCCCAGCTGTGGTCCCTGTAGTGAGCTTCAGAATAAACACTCTTGTCCCTGTGGGGGTGACAGCTCCAACTGTCGGTGCACCAGCACACTAACAGAATTGATGGGCATAGCGCTAAGCCAGTGAGTGCTTCTTACATTTCATCTTCTCTTCAAAAGTCCCCCGGAGAAACACGGCCAGGCCTTTCACCCACTCCTGCACACTTACGTAGTTGTCACTGTCTTTGTCAAATACGAAGAACACTACAAAGGAGGAACTGTGTGAGCGTGTTGTAATTGTTTTACACCCCCGACCCCGCCGGGTTCAGATAGAAAACCTTTTCTTACAAATTGAGGGGGCACCGTTGGGGTGTTACCTTTCGAAAGGATCAAAATTATTGGAAATGTGGGCTTTCCCCCTTTATTTCTAAAGCAGAAGAGTCATTCCACACAATGAGCAATAATGATCTTCATTTGTGGTGGTTTATGTGGTTGCTAGAGCCAGGAAAGCCATGGAGCTAATTAATGACATAATTTTAATAATCAAAAATAAAAAGTGGTGAAAAACCTGTTGTAGAGTTTCCACAATGTCTCAAAGTAAATTAGTAATGTTAAACATTTTAAGTTCTTAGGTAGTTATCGTTTGGGGTGTGTGTGTGTGTACGAGTGTGTACGAACATGTACCACGGCTCTGTGTGTAGGTCACAGCCTTGTGGAGCTGACTCTCTTCTATTTTAGGCTGGTTCTGGTGATCACAGCTCAGGAAGTCAGACTTGAGCAAGCACCTTTACCCCCTGACCCATCTTGCCAGTCCAATTTTTAGTTACCAATGGAACTTTATTATCTATAGAAAAACATTCAAATGTTACTTGTTCTTTGGAGATGAAGGTGTATTGATGGTTTTGTTTGTGGTGATCTTTTCACAGATATGTGTGTGTTGTGTCATATCTTACCAAATGTATAGTTTAATGATTTACTATAGAATTTAACTGGATATACCAATCACTATCTTGTTTTAGACATGTGACTTTAAATATTCCCAATATAACAAGTCACCATCTTTTGTAATCACATATTTCTATGAAGAAAAAAAAGCCAAAAATGATTTACACATTGGTGTGGCATGGACTTTCATGATTCACATCTGTGGCGTGTACTTTCATGGTTAAAAGCCCTCAGTTGTTTATCCTTAAAAAAAAAATACTGCTAGGCTCTGTAGTTCAGTGGTGATGATTTCTCAAAACTTCCCTGCTCTGAGGCACACAATTCTGATGGGTTTGTGTTAAAAACCATCCTCACATTCCCTCTGGGTATGTGTTTGCAGCACTTTCCTACCAGAATTATTCCTTTCTAGTTGGGCACTGAGAGAAAGTCCAGTCTTGTGAAAAGGACACTCAGATGGGTTCAGTTTTTGGTTGGTACATTTTGGTTTACTGTGACTCCTTACCCCTGTTCATTAACATGTCATCAGTCATTCCGAACACGTTATGCAGGATCCCTCGAAATGTGTTGCAGTCCAGCCTGGCATTAACAAGCTTTCCACTGGGTCTTTCCACAAAGCTATAGAAAAGGCGTATGAGACATTCAATTTCACTTTTCGTGACTGTAAAATGAGAAGACAGATAAGATGTAGCGTTAATCACCAAGTTATTCAATGCAATCACAGCTGTTTAGTTCTTATGATGCCAGATGGCCATATATGATGAGTAATTTGTAGTGTTTGGCTTCTACCAGATCTGCGGGCTTCACAATGGAAATTTGGGGTAGTCACACATGGGGCTCTCGTCCCAGACTTAGTGATGTTTAGGCATGCACAGGTGACTGGTGCAGTCAGGACAGAAACCTGGCATTCGACCTGGGGGTGGGCATAAGACCTAAAGCATCTAGACTGTTTCCATTTCTTTTCTGAGATTTATTTTAGTTTTATGTATACATATATGGGTGTCTTCCTGACACGTATATCTGTACCACGTGTGCAGTACCCTTGAGGCTTGAACAGGGCATTGGATTCTCGGGAGCTGGAGTTGTAGCTGGTTGTGAGCCCCCATGGGAATTGAGCCTGGGCCTTCTGCAAGAGCAGTGAGTGCTCTTAAACATGGAGACAGCTCTCTAGCCCCCGTTTCTATGTCTTATCCTAAACTGCTAAGACTTAACGACTCCTCGGTGCCCTCTCTACTAACAGCTGAGTTGTCGGGGTGCTCTCAGATTCTGCAATCCCTTGAATGTCCAATTGTGTGACTCAACAGCTACTTGAGAGAACAGAAATGGGGAGAGGCAGCTGGTCGCCACGTCGTTTTGTTTTCCTTTTGTTTTTTTTCTTGATCCTTTCCTCCTGTTTGTGAAGGAAGGTGAGGAGAAATAACCTCCTTTGTAAATACTCAGTTTACAACATGTGGGTTCTATGTGAAGAAGGCAGTTTCTATGTGAAGAAGGAAGTTCTTAGGGTACTGACTGGTAATCTTGAGAGTAATTTCAAAGGTGCCTAATAACATTTATTTTGTAGACCAAGTTAAGATCTCTTTCTCCTTAATAGAATGTCATACTATAGCAGTGCAGCTCTGAAATAGGATCCGTCTACGTCTTACGGGACACCCAGGAACCGGGGAGCGGATATGGACTTGACTTCTGCCCTCAAGGCTGTTGCAGGCTGGGCAGGAGATACGTGAGGGACTGTGGTGTGGCTCAGTGGTGGAAGGCTTGCCTAGCATGTGTGGTCACCAGCTCCTCTTAAACCAGCTGTGAAGTGTTAGAAAAAGTATTGTACATCACACAGCAAAGGAAGGGGTTGTGAACTAGGGAAGGTGCTGAGCGATAAAACATTAAAAGTGGGGGTGTCACTGGAGTGGAGTCTCTCAAAGGAGCAGGCACTCACCCGGGAGGCAGCTGGAAGACTCAGGGGTTTGAGTTCTGAGAGCAAAGGGGGGTCCATGGGGCATGTTGGCAGATTTATTTTTAAATCAGAAATGTTTATTTTTTATTTTTTCTGACATATTTTTATTGATTATTTGGAAATTTCACACGATGCACCCCATCACACTCGCTTCCCAGTCCTTCCAAGTCCACCTCCCACCATTTTGCCCCCCCCAAAAGAAAGAAAAAGAAAATAATAACCAAGTCCAATATACTCACGGGGGCATGGTCAATCTCCCAGTGGCCAGCCCCTTAAAGAAAGCTGGGTCCTTCCCCACCCCACCCCCACCAGAAGCCATCAACTGTGAAGAGCTACACTTGAGCATCCCTGTCATAATTTGTAAGGGTTCTCTTCAATGGCTTCTTGTCTAGATGGTTTGCTTTTTGGCGGGGGAGCTTCACAGAACCCTGCACTGCCTCTCATTCTGACCTGTGAGCCTGCAGTAATCAGCAATACCATTGCAAAGTACTTCCTTGCCTCTAAGAGCCGGCAGCAACCTGGGTCACGGACTTTCGCATGGTTTCTGGAGACAGCATGGACCACAGACATCCACACGGATTCAGGCAGCACAGACCACAGACCTCAACATGGTGCCCAGTGGCAGCAAGGACTACAGACATGAACACAGCCTCCAGCTGCCACATGGACTGCAGACACCACAGGGTCGCACGGATCACGGACCTCACATGCTGGCAGATCTTACAGACAATACAAAACTTACCAAACAATTCTGGCTGATAACCAGACCGGTATTTAAGTTTTTACCCACTTTCACAATACATTCTTGGAGTTATTTTTGAATAGAAAATCAGCAATTTGTATTTTGCTACATGATCATAACAATCAGTCTGTCTTTTTTTTTCAATTAATTAATTAATTTATATTGAGACAAGGTCTCACAATGTAACCCAGGCTGGCCTGAAACTCTTAATCTACTGCCTCAGTTTCCCAAGCCCTGGTGTTACAGGCATGCGTTATTGCCTCCATCGATGTGATTTTGGTTTTCATTAGAGAAATGAGATCTAAGTAGCCTCCCTTTAAAGCTAGTGGCATTTGACTGGTGTGGTGGTGGCACACGCCCTTTGTCCCAGCACTCTGGAGACAGGCAGGTGGATCTCTGAATTCAAGGCCAGCCTGGGCTACACAGTGATTTCCAGGCCTGCTACAGCTATACAATAACACCCTGTCTCAGACAAACGAAACAATGCAGTGAGATTTTTGTGACTGTTTCCGCTAATAGCATACAGTGAAAACGAGGCCCTATGGTTGAAGGGCAATACCAAGTGTAATGTTGCCATTTCCCCTGACTCAAACCTTTCCATCCTGGAGGAATGGAAGCCTGAAACTTGGGCTTTTAAAGCTCTTCCCGGTTCTGGAAGTGGTAACAAGTGCTGGGAAGGGGCTCCTGAGCTGCCTGCAAGCTGTGCTCCAGGGATACAACTTTTTCTTAACTTCTTTGACTGTTTCATGCGTGTATATGACGAATTTTAGTCTTCACCTTCTATTCCTCTCATCCCCCCATTGAAAACTCCCCCAAGCCCTCTTCCCGCTCTATTTTCCGTGTGTGCCCCACCGAGTTTAATTAGGTGACTTGCATGGCCGTGTGTGAAGGTTGTTTACCTCCAGAGAGCCTGGGCAACTTCCCAGTGGCTCTGCCACTGAGAAAGTGACATCCCTTCCCCCAGCCATCGTTAACTGCCAGTAGTCCCTCAGGGGGCGGGGGCTCATGAGCCTTTCCCCTTTGCATGATGAAATGTTGACAGGGCTCAGTCTTGTCTTGTGTAGTGAGTTCAATAGTGCAACAACAGAGTCATGTCAAGAAAGACATCATTTCGTAGCACATCCCCCCCATCCTCCAGGTCTTTACTCCTTCTGTCTCCCCTCTTCTGCAATGTTCCTTGAGCCTAGACTGGGCTGATATAGATCAGCCATTTGGGGCCGAGCACTCCACCAGCCTTTATTCCAGCTCTTTGACTGGTCAGCAATCTCTGTGTTAACTGCTGCCTAATGCAATACAGCTTTCTTGAGGAAGACCAAGAACAGCACCAATTCTATGCACACCTGAGTGTTTAGAAAGCGGTTTGAGCATGTCCACTCAGCAAAACGACAGCTGGGTTCCCCCTTCGCAGCGATGATCTCCCTGCCACAGCTCTTGGTCCTCCAGAGCAGGTCTCGACTGCCATTAGGAAATGGTTACCCCCAAACATCCCTGCCACCACTGCACCAGAGGACGCATCTTGTCGGCTGTTACTGCAGCTTAGTGTTCGCGCCTAGGTAAGCTGTTAGCTTTCCTCCCCCAGAAGCCTGCAAGAGCACCTCCAGGCGCTGTAAAAGCCAGCTGGCAGGAAGGAAGCACGCAGCCATTGCAGCTGATTTCTCCGAGTCCTGTGACCAAAGTGTGCGGCATCTTCAGCAACAGTCTTAACAGGTGCTGGCAGGAAGATAAGAACAATGACAGTGGCATGTAGTTCTGGGGCCTCTCTAACCAACAACTCAGGGAACATCCCACACCTGCACTGAGATTTGTGTTAGATAACAAGGCTTCTGGGAGGATTACTAGGGATGTAGGTTTCTTCAGTCATTACCCATACTAGGGTGGGCTTTTTGGTGAGATAGAGGTCTTTGAGTCATGTTCCTGTAAGATCCCTCACCCATATTCCTGTAAATAAATTCACTAGCTCACCAAGCTAGCCTTGGGTGGAATTGTTTCTTTGGTGTGTTGTGCATACCCTGTCTATACTGTATGTGTCTCCCCAAGAAAAGTTACACATTGACGTGGTAGGATGTAGATCACCTAGTGCATAAATGAAATTTCTGGATTGGGTTAACTGAGGCAGCAAGACCCACGCTAAATGTGGGCAGTACCATCCCACCAGCGAGGCCCTGACCTAAGTAAGATTGGAGTGAAAAGTTTGAATTCAGTCCCTCCTCTAAAGACCTACTACATCTAGGTGGCAGTACATCTCTGATAGTGTAGATCTTTCTATTATTTTCAAATTTTAATTTTTATCTCTTGTAGCTCAGACTTGCCTTGAACTTCATATCATCAAGGATGACCTTGAATTTCTGACCCTCCTGTCTCTACCCCCTTAAGTGTTAGGAATGCAGGTGTGAGCGACCACTTCCAGCTTTGGGGTGCTAGGGATTGAACCCAGGGCCATGCCAACATGTAGCAGGCACCCTAGGAAACTTTATCCCCACTCTGTATTCTCCTATCTTACTTCAAGTAAGAGACACACAGGCAGTCTACTACAGACTGTGAGCCCAGTGTACCACGACGTAGTCACCTTTTCACAAATTTAGTGACGACGGGATGTTGATCTGTTATGAGATTAATATTCAGTGTGTTAATTCTATGAGAATGTAGTTTGCACAGCCATGAAGCCAGCATTCAAAGGTAATTCCCTGCCTCCATGCCTAGATTAAGACAATTATTTAGAAAAGGGATTAGAATTGTGTCTTTGGTGGCGCACTACCCAATAGACCTTCCGACATGTTCTCTGTGCTGTTCAATTTGGTAGCCATTGTGCATAGGCAGACTTTGACTCCTGAAAAGTGGCTAGTGCGATGAAGAAAATGGGATTTTAAATATAATCATCTATAGATGGTCATACATAGCGAGTGCCTATCTTTTTGGACAATGCAACTCTAGAAAGTAGTTCAAAATTAATAGACAATTTACACTCAGTGTAGAAAACAAAGCTTTCTAGATTGATCTAAAAAGTATGGCAACAGGGGGGTTGGGGATTTAGCTCAGTGGTAGAGCACTTGCCTAGCAAGTGCAAGGCCCTGGGTTCAGTCCTCAGCTCCGGAAAATTAAAAAAAAATATGGCAACAGTTATATTGTAAAGAATTTCCTTTGTGAGGTCACTAGCTTTATGAGGGTCTGAGAGTCACTTAGTGGTGGCTGCTGACCATAAGAGGTCTTTAGTCATGACGTCATAAACTCTAAAGGTTCCAAGAAGTTCTAAACCAGTGGTTCTCAACCTGTGACCTCTTCAGCAAACCTCTATCTCCAAAACTATTTACATTACGATTCATAACAGTAGCAATATTAGTTATGAAATAGCAACAAAAGTAATTTTATGGTTGGCAGTCACCACATGAGGAACTGTATTAAAGTGTCGTTGCATTAGGGAGGTTGAGAACCACTGGACTAAACCAAGGAAAGCCAAGAAACTTCTGTCATAAGGGCCTAGAACGTTGTACACAAAGAAAAATAAAAACACATGTTTTCCTAAGAAGCCTAAGGCAAACCGAAGTGTCCATGCTCATTATGATAGCATGATGCAGAAGGCCACCAGAGCTGCCTGTGACGACCTGCAGGGCAGTCAAGAGAATGATGATAATCCTTTGTGCAGAGACTCTGAACCCGACCTGTACCAATCCTGTCACTGTCAAAAGGCACAAGTGGCTTTAGAAGGCTGACTCTGAGGCCTGGTTCTCTGTCTGTGAGCACCTCTCATGCCACTGAACTTGTTTATAATCCAAGTGTAGAACAGGCAACTAGTTAGACCAGGGTAGGGCCTTGAAGGCACAGCTATGCTTAACCAGTCAGAGTTTGAGAGCACTCTGAGCACAACTGAAAAATTAATGTCAAAACTTTTGAAAAATGAAGAAATGCAGCAATTTGTTTCTCTTTTCAAACTATCTTTGCTGATTATTACAAATTTTTATCTGTGTAACTGCTTTCAAGTAACAAACCATGGTATTAAACACATGGGTAGCAGACATATCTAAAATAACTTCATTAGGATGAGGAATTTAGATTTTAAATACATACAAAATTTCCTTTTCAGCATTATTAAATAGGCTCACTTTAAAAAGCAGTCATTGGACTAAGGGGGACATCTCAGCTGGCAAAACAGTTGCTGAGTAGGACCTGAGTTTGGATCCCTAGCATCCACGGAAAGAGCTGGTGCAGCAGTGACTGTCCCCCAGCACTGGAGAAGCGGACAAGAGGGTCTCGTCAAACTGGGGAGCTCCAGGTTTAGTTAAGATGATCTTAAAAAACAAACCCTCCAGAAACAAAAGAGTAATCAAGACCCCAGCATTCATCAACTTCTGCCCCCTCTCACAAGCATACACCTCCTGCATGTATGTGAATGTGTGTGTGTGCTGTGGAGACCCACAGAGGTTTCCTAGTGAGAACTTACTCAGGGTCCACAAATCTGAGCTTGCTTTACCCAGCAGGGCTGCATAAGGGGATGAATTGACCATGGCGTGGTTACCAGGTGTTTGGAAGGGTCTTCACTTGGCTGTGGTTACCAGGTGTTTGGCAGGGTCTTCACTTGGCTGTGGTTACCACGTGTTTGGAAGGGTCTACACTTGGCTGTGTGGTGTGCTTTGATCTAGCAAGGGGGGTCTTTTGCCCTGCCCCTTGACATGTTATAAAAAGCCCCTTTGAAGAGGCAGAAGGGGCCATTGGGTATTGACCAAGGTCCTCCTGAAGCTATCCTGTGTTACTGTCTTTCTCATCTCCGCTTTCTATCTAGTATTTTCTTTTTTAATTTTTTGGTTTTTCAAGACAAGGGTTTCTCTGTATAGTTTTGGCACCTTTCCTGGAACTCACTCTGTAGCCCAGGCTGGCCTCGAACTCACCGAGATCCACCTGTATCTGTCTCCCGAGTGCTAGGATTAAGGCGAGAGCCACCACCGCCCGGCCCTATCTAGTATTTCCTTATCCCTCTCTCCTCCTCTTAGGAAACCTTTAAAAGGTGGGAGCTGGCCTCCCACGGTGTGCCATGTGCATACATATAAGCAAGCAATAATCAGCATTTACTGTGCTCATTATTGGCTAAATTAATAAAACCTTAAAGGATTATCCAGGAATTAAATAGTAGTAGGGTGACAAAGGAGACCTGGATAAGTGCTTGAGGGATTCGGATATTTTATAGACCAGCTTGAATAAGGGAAAGCTAAGCCAAGCTTACAAAAACCTTAACACCATGTCCATCCACCTGAAGTCCCAAGGAAGATGCAAGTGTTCAAGACTGGCTGAGGTTAAGTTAACGCCAATGCCTGGATGACTGAAAATGACCGCTGGTCAGGATTATTTGTAGTTAGGTCTGAGAAACAAACCCTCAGGAGTACATCACAATTTTCAGGGCAAGGCTGAACAAAACTGACCTATTAAATTGTTTACAGGCAAACACCTGTAACATGGGAAGCATCACACCATTCATTACTTTGTTGTTGCTCTTGCTGCTGCTGTTTGGGAGACAGGGTCTCACTATGTAGCTCCAGCTAGCCTGAAATTCTCTATGTAGATCAGACTGGCTTTGAGCTCAGGGACCTACCTGCCTCTGCCTCTGGAGTGCTGGGATTAAAGGTGCTCACCAACATGCTTGGCTAAAATTATATTTAAAAAGGTTTTTGGGGTGGTGTGTATGTGGGTATACAACCATGCCACAATGTGGGAGTGGAGGTCAGGACAACTTTGTGGAGTAAGTTTTTTCCTCCCACCTTACGTGGGTTTCGGCAACCAAACTCAGGTGGTAGTCTGGCATGTGTCTCCCAGCATCAAGTTCCTTTACCCACTGGGCCATCTTGCCCTCCCACCCTAAACATTTTGTTATGATATGTGATCTGTATTTATAACTGTGTATGTGTACATCCACGTGTGCAGGTCAGAGAACTTTTGGGAACTGGTTCTCCTTCCACCATGGTGTCCAGGACTCAAAATCAGGCCTCAGGCTTGCATGGCCAATGCTTTAAACCCACTGATCCATCTCGCTGCCTAAAATCACCTGATGTATTTCTATTAGTCCCTAAGTTTTGTGCCAGAAACCACTGGAACTGGTCAAAGTAAACGCTTGTAATTAAGAATTCTTATTGTCAACAGAATAAAATCTATGCTTGGCTGGCAGATTATTCTCCTGCATCTATGACTTTCTCAAGACACTCTCCCTACATGCCCAGATGTGTCAGGACACCTGATGGCTTACCTGTTTCTAAGTGCATG
Source organism: Peromyscus californicus insignis (assembly GCF_007827085.1). Classification (NCBI taxonomy): domain Eukaryota; kingdom Metazoa; phylum Chordata; class Mammalia; order Rodentia; family Cricetidae; genus Peromyscus; species Peromyscus californicus. The sequence goes on from NW_026294584.1 coordinate 17,780,908, forward strand.
GTAACGCTCACCTGCACATCTGCTTGTAATCTACTGGGTGTGGAATGCAGGTCTAGGACAGCTGTGTTGGTTCTCGGGGCCCCGGGGACTGAACTCAGGTATCCACCTTGGGTGGCAGTACTTTCTTTGGCCCCTGACCACAACTCCCCCACCTTTTTTGAGATAGGGTCTCAACATGTAGCCCTGGCTGGCCTGGAACTCTTATGTAGACCATGCTTCTGCCTCCTGAGTGCTGGGATTCAAGCTATGTGCCAGCATGTGCAGCTCTTACTTGTCTTTAAGTAACCAAACATACTAGAACTGGATTCTTAGTGTTCGGTTACAGAGCACTCAGTGGTGTGCACTGTCTCCACCCAATCCAGCAACCAACGTCAGTCTGAGTCGAGGTGCAGAGACAGTGGTGGAGACCTCAGTACTCACAGCTCTTGACAGTTTTACTGATGGACTCCACCAGTTTCTTCAGAGCCCTCTGTTCCATTTGAGAGTGGTTTCAGCACACTGCTTTCCCAAAGATTCTACTTCCAAGCTTGTGCCCCGAGCTGGCAATAACTCTGTAACTCCAAAACAGAATGTGGCCATAGCAACTTCCTAGCAACCAGACAGAATGTTTGCAAGCAGCTGGAAAGATAAACAAGTGGACGCTGCCATTCAGTACATATTCAGGGAAGTTGTTAAAGTTGTGTGTATCTGAAACCTGCAGCCATTTCAATATTTAACAACGTGTAAAATGGTATTTCATTTATAGTTCCTCAGTGCAAATTAAAAGCATTTTTCTTTTTTTTTTTTTTTTTTTTTTTGGTTTTTCGAGACAGGGTTTCTCTGTGTAGCTTTGCGCCTTTCCTGGAACTCGCTTTGGAGACCAGGCTGGCCTCGAACTCACAAAGATCCGCCTGCCTCTGCCTCCCGAGTGCTGGGATTAAAGGCGTGCGCCACCACCGCCCGGCCCTAAAAGCATTTTTCTATTTGAACATATAACTAAAAAAAAGATGACAAAGTCTTCCTTTAGATTGCAGTAATTTCCCAAGCTATGAATAGCTCCCTCAAAGGCTGCTGCCTACTGAAAAGTCACCAAGCACCTTCCCATGAGACCCACACAGCCTCATATACATGAGCTTCTCAGATGGAAAACCCACTTTCTTGCTCCCAATTGAGACCTGCCGGTAAGAAAACATGGCATGGCTGTGCTAGCCTGGCTAAAATGTCCACTGTCCTATTGCATCTTGAGACAGAGGAGGAACTGGCGTCTAGTCTAAGTGCTGATTTTCACATAGGGGGAAATAAACAGGGGAAGCCATACCCAAGCCATGTTTAGGATTTAGGACACAAGATTTTTTGGGGGGGTCCTGAGGATTAAACCCAAGGCCTCATGCGCCACCTTGATATACACGCATACATACCCCAGTCCCTCTAAGTTTTTAATAAAATATAAAACAACTTCTATAACAATGCAGATACAACTGAGGGAAAAGAGAAGATTTTTTTCAACCCCCTTACAAATACACCTAAAGAACGTCAGTGGTTTCAAGTTGCAATGTGGCGAATTTCTGGTGTGCAGGCTCCCAGCTAAGCCTGGACAGCAACTCCCTTTCGTCTTCCCTGAGGCAACTACACTGCTGGTCTGAAAATGACAAGGAAGTAAGGAACAGGGCTCAGCACAGCTTGACTGAAAGGCACAAATCTCTATTTTGGATAAAATTAAATTTGGACATTCTTAGGGTACTTAGAACACCCAAGGGCAACCAAAGGACTCCTAAGTGACCAAGAAGGCCAGCGCTGGTATCAAGACAACGTTTCTACAGACATTTGTCACTTTCTGGAAGTTACCACAGTGCCCTTCTGTAAGAGACATGCCGTGTTTGTAAAACTCGTGTAAAAACACCCGAGAAAGAAAAAGGGCAATTTTGGTGGAAGGAGGAAGGTGTTATTAATTTATATATTATCAAAACCATGGAATTAATGTAAGGGGCAACACCCCATAAACATCCTTTGTATACCTCTCAGGAGACTGCTAGAGTCACCAAACACCAAGGTGAGTCCTAGACAACAGTCTGAAAAAGACTCAACATTCTTCTCAACCATCCATTTCCCCACCTTCTCCAGTCTAACAAACGGCTGCTTCTTGCAGGATGTAGCTGTCCCATCTAGACCAGTCCTTAAACCGCCCTGTACACTCGGGAAAAGTGACCAACAACTGACCAAATAGGCTTGGACATCAATCTTGGAAAATTTTGGGAGAGGGGGATATTGTATATATCCTTACATATGCATCTTAAAGCAGAAAAATTTGAGGAACTTCCCAAGACACAGTTCTTTTTATCACTAAAAACCCCAGGGCATATTTACCATTAACCTTTGTAACTACTGTGACCCAAAGGGAGGTAAGAGCACAGCTATTTTAAGTAAAATAGCTATTTATTCAGCCTCTTGTCATGCCAAAATGTTCTGTGCATATTTCACTAATTACACACCCTCCGAAACAGGCAAAATTGTACATCGTTATATTTCATATTACCTGATTATATAAAAGTGTAAAATGAAAATGACTTATCAATTCCTTTTAACATTCCTAATAACCCAGAGATATGAGGCACAAAAATCTCAGAAAAACATGACACAGTAAGAGCAGTAATGTAGTTCTCAGGTAAGTTAACATGTCATAATCTGTTATGAATATCCAAAGACAACAAACTTTTAGAACATTCTATTTACTAAGATTCTGGCATAGCTTTATGTAACAAGATACAGCACACCAGGCCTGCCACTCAACTTGTTTGGGGAAGACTCAGCTTCAATATGAAGCCGTTAAAAATTAAAACCAAAAGTCCTGCTTTTTACATGCTAAATATCTTGTAAGTGTGCCATTAAACATAGTAATGAACTTAAGACAGCAAGAGTATGGAGTTAAAAGCTAAACACTGCAGCCTAAACAAAATCTATACAAAACATAAAGGAGCTATCACTGGCTACATAGAAACCTTCTGACTGGTTAAAACCTGTATAAAACATGCACTTTAGAATTGTTAGCTATCAGTTCAGAAAGTACCAGTGTCTACTAAACAATTCCTCTCCAAAGTGTAGGTAAAATGAATTAAAATGACATAACACCATCTAACCCTAAGAAACATTCAGTTATGACTCAAGTGGAGGTAAATTCCAGAGCTTTGGGGGCTTTCTCATGCTGCAAAGTGCTGGGTATCTCTGGTGCATTCAAAGCAGCATACGAAGAAGTCTATGGATGTCATCAACCTCAGTCAAAGGCAGGACTGATGGCGCCCAGCTCTGACCTCCCAGGAAGCATGGCTACTGTGTCCACAAAAGTAGTGTGAGATCAAAGGCACGCTGTTCTGGTAGCTAAAGAGATAGCAAACCACCCCCCTCTTTAAAAGCTCCTTCCCCAAGTAAATCAAAATATACGTGGGGAAAAACTAAAATACTTATCTACAGAGTAAGGATTGTGAAATATTTATGTAATCCCTACTTTGAAAATTTTTACTAGAGTCATCTCATTATTTCTGGTTACATCTTAAAGATGGACCCAGATTCTGTTTCTGTTGACTTATCCTTAAGTACTTCTAGTAAAAAATATTAGCTTTATTCCAAATATCTTAACCACTAGTATGACTGCAAAGCACTGTCCCCCAGAGTCACCAAGCACTGGAAGAGGAAAAGGTGTTCAGGCAGCAGGCAACAATCATGGCCCTTCACACAGCGGTATCCAAGTGGCTACTGACTAGTCCAGGAAAGTCTAAACACAAGGGAATTCATGCACGTCACTACATAGTCAGAATCTTCACAGTTGAGAGCTCCTTCGACATTGCACTCTGTAAGGGACCCTGGTCTTCCTTCCCGAGGCTACGCTGAATCTGAACTTGAACCCGCGGCCTTCTTTTTCTTCTTCTTGCTGTGCTTCTTATGCTTCCTTCTCTTCTTGGCTTTGTCCTGTAAAGATATTCCACGGCAGGCATCACTACTGTGCCTATTGAAAACACGCCAGTGAGGAACATCAGCACTTCTACACCCAAGCTGCTACATAAACAACCAGAGAAGCAAGCAAACTAGTTAGGACGTTCTAGACAAGCCCCAACAACCACAGCTATGGAGTCTAGGAGTGCTTGCTGAGTCTCAAAGACAGGCACATTAGCAGTTTCCAATAGAAACTTCTCTGGAAGACTCACCTGAATCATGCTATCAATCGCTACATCTCATGTTATACACAACTTCCAAAGGAAAAGGCACTACAGTTCCAACACAGGACACTCACAGACAGCAAGCCACAACTGCTTTAGTGTGTCCAAGTACGTAATCTAATATTTTTAAGTTGGAACATAAACTGTGTACTGTTCAGACTGCAGCACTACTTTAGCTGCTAATACCAACCACTAACACTGACATATCCTTAGAAGTATCTTTTATTTAATAAAACATATGCTTACTATTCTTCTTTTTGTTTTGAGACAGTATTTCATGTAGCCTAGGCTGGCTTTGAACCTTGAACTCCTGATGCTAGGATTACAGGCACAAACCACCACATCCAACCAAATGCCATTTTTACAGGGACATCTCTGCCCTGGAAAAGGAGTGAAATTTTTAGTGGATAAAGGGTGCTGGAGTTTTGATGATCTCTAACTCTTCTGAGTGCTTCTGCTACAGAAGTAAAGGCAGAAATTCCAGGCTACTAGTATAGCTATTCAGGAGGAAGAAGTGGTACCCAGGCAAGGCAGGCAGAGCTCCCTCTCCTCTGCTACTGTTACAGAAGAACCTTGCAGCTTGCCTTCTTGGGGATGCTGCTGAAGACAGAGGAGCAGCTTTGTGCACAGATAGCAAGCACTCTATCACCAAGGCACATCTGGGCTCCCCAGAGCTTTTTTTCTTTTTAAAGCATGTACTTGAATATAATTTTACAAAGAAGCCAAAAATCTTCAATTTGAACATTTACGTATTGTGGTACTGGGATGGACTCCTCGGCCTTGTGTATGTAAGGCAAGCACATTACCACTGACTTACACCCTCAGGCCATGGGGAGGCTTTCTTTAGCTGCTCACTCTTCTCCATATATACACGTCTCCCCCTCTCTCATACTCAACTGCATCTCTAAGAACTAGACCATGCCTAGTGTAGATGCTGAGTAACAAACACACACCAGTACAAAGAATAAACCAGTACGCAAGTACATACTAGACTTAATCACAGGTTTTTCTAATTAATCAATCTAAACTACAGTCTAAAACAGTCAACTAAATTATTTTCGCACTCAGAAAAAAATGTTTGCCACTGTGGTCACAAAACACATAAAAGTGATTTTGGAATCACTTATACCCAAGTAAACCCAAGTTCCAGAGAAAGGCCTTGTATTAAGAGCCACAAAGTTCTAGGAAAAGTTTACCCTAACCCTACAACTGGGGATATCCTCATTTTTTTCTTTTACCTCTCCTTAAGAGAGTGCCTTCCAAGGCCCACGCTTATACAGAAGACCCTGACACTACTTCCCAGATATGGTCTGTACTACTCTCTGAAGGTATCAGCTATTTTCCTCTTTTGGCCTGCTTCTCATTTGGATACATTCCCATTCTCTTAAATTTTCTTCTTTCTCTTTTCCTATTTCTCAATTTGCATAATGGCAGAGCTGGTTTTAAAAAGAATATGGTGGGGGGGTGGCACACACCTTTAATCTCAGCACTCAGGAGGCAGAGGCAGGCAGATCTCTGAGTTAGAGGCCAGCCTGGTCTGCAGAGTGAGTTCCAGGACAGCCAGGACTACACAGAGAAACTCTGGAAAAACCAAAACCCAACAAACATGCATGTTACCACTTCCAGTTCTCACTGCTGCTAATGCATGTTACCAGCAGTTCTCACTGCTGCTAATGTTTTGAGAAGCCTTTTCTATTATTCTAGGTTTGGCTGACCTGAAAATACTTTCTTTTAGAAGACTGAGGAAACCACTGTATTTAATTATCGCTTAAGAAAGTTAAGTAAGAGCTGGAGAGATGGCTCAGTGGTTAAGAGCACTTTCTTTCTTTCCCTTTTTTTTCGAGATAAGGGTTCTCTGTGTAGCCCTGGCTGTCCTGGAACTTGCTATGCAGACCAGGCTGGTGTCACACTCAGAGATCCGCCTGCCTTTGGCTCCTGAGTGCTGGGATTAAAGCAGTGTGCCACCACCGCCTGGCCTGGTTAAGAGCACTTCTTACTCCTGCAGAGGACCTGGACTCAGCTGCCAGCACCCATGCAAAAACTCCAGTTACAGGGTGTTCTGTGCCTTTCTGAACTCCATGGTCCACAGACACACTCAGGCAAACACTCATACAAGCAAAAATCAAATAAAAAATAAGTTGAAGCATACGTGTGTTTAAATATATAAATTATACATATGATTTTCTAACTCTATTTTTATTTATTTTGCATGGATAGGTGTGTTATGGTGCACACGGAGGTCAGAGGATAAGCTGGTGTCCTAGAGATCAGCAAGCACCTTTACCCACTGTGCCATTTCATCAGCCCCTTGAAGTTGTATTTCTTTTTGTTTTCCTTGATAGGGTCTCATTCTGTAGACCAGGCTGGCCTTGAGCTCGGAGATCCGTCTGCCTCTGCCTCCCAAGTGCTGGGATTACAGGTGTGCGCCACTTTGGCCAGCTCTGAACGTCTGCTTCTAACAGTAAGATACTGAAGTCAGGGGATGTTTGCTGCCCTCTCCTAAGCCTACTTGCTTCTCCCCATCAAGTCACAAAGGTGACGGACACCACTATCCCCAGTACTTCACTTGGTCCCAGCTGAACTAACGTGACAGTTAAGAACACTGGGTCTGCCGCTGTCTGTAAAAATGAAAGATACTTGCTGTTCTCTCGCGCTCTTCACCGCTTTTCTTCCTTTTTGCTTGCACCTATGAAGGTGAAATTTGTGTGAACAGAAGACAAACGTAATTTGTACTTAGTGCATTTATCTTACATGTTCGAGTTACACGTAGAAAATTTTGATTGTAAAATCACATTTTCATGACTCCTGTTATATCAATAGTTTCAATAACAAAATGGTAAACTAAGACTTTACGTGTTTCTAAGAGCTCCCCTTGCATTGTCTCTCAGCACCAAAACTGAGGAGTGCCAACTGTGGGAAGGTGTCATAACTAGCACAACACAGCCCAGCACCTGAGTCTCAGCTGCAGCTCAATCACTGTTAGCACTCTGCACTGCCAAAGTGGTCACACATATAGTGCACTCTCTAGAGCAGCGGGTTCAAATCCTTGGAAATAACAATGCTCGTATCATCTGTATTTCCCTTTGACCTTTTAAAGCATGGTGAACTGAATTCAAATTAAATCAAAAGTTGTTAAAACCCGTGTATATTAAATGTTAAGTACAAATAAGATATTTTATTAAGCATTCCTTTTTATATACTGGCTAAATGTTAACTATTAACAGTACTAGACCATAAAAACTGCCTAACTATTGAGTTGTATGGTATACCTGTTAGATAACTGTATACTGTACACATGAGACAACACATAAAAAAGTCATCAACAATCTAAGAAGACTAAGGATTAAAGGAACAGACATAAACAGTAGGTATGTTTGCTTGCAATTAGGTGGTAGCTCTCTGAAAGCTTGTCTAAATACTGTCCACTATTCTGGAAAATGACAGGAGGCAGAGATTTCTGAAGGTCCCAACTCCAGCCTGAACTGACTTTTTATCTTCCAGTCTCATATTCGAGTGCTTATATGTTCAAACACAACTTCATCAGGTTACACACTGCTACTTACTTTCATGTCTTCTATTAGGGGACAGTAATATAAAAATTAGTGTATCTAGCTTATATTAGCAATGAGTTTCATTTCAAAGAGCATAAAACATACAGCTATAAGATGGGGCAGCTGGTGTGATGGGTCTGAGGGTCATTTTCATAAACCAAAAACAATGAAGTAAAAAAGGAGATAGGAACAACCAAACAAGGAAGGTATAGAAGGAGCAGGGAGTTGAGAATCAGAGTAGACAGACAGACAGACTGACAGCTGGGCAAGATGGACGCCAAAGGAGAAAGGCCTAGCGAAGCCAGACTCCAGAAACCAGCTCCCTTGGCAGTGCCCAGACAGTCCATGTAAGACACAAATGAACAAACAGCATGTGTGACCCTTCTTCCTACTTTAGCCAGACTGGACCTCAGTTTGCACACTCTATCTGTACAGCGTCTTCCACGTAACCAGAAGGACAGTGATACAAATACGGCATTGGAAGGGTACGGGAAAACACAGCGATGATGACAGAGTCCTTCGTGCCTCACCTCTTCACAATCCGACCCGGACAATGACGCAGAGGAGAGCGCTCTGTCTTCATACAGCTTTCTTTTTTTGCTGAGTCCTTTAGTGTCCTATAAAAACAAATACATGCATGCCAATTTAAAAAATACTCTGCCATGAAAACCTTATGCTTTTTTTTTCAAAGTGAAAAATTTCTATTTGTTATAGTGTGTGTATATCTGCATGTAGGCACATGTGCGAATGTATGGCAGTGAGGGTACCTCCACAAAGTCTTTTTATTCTTTCCTGCAACTTTGTGGGATCCAAGGATTCAGCTCAGGTTGCCAAGTCTGCACCAAGGGCTTTTTTTTTGCTGAGCCATCACACAAGCCCAAAACCTCATGTTCCTAAGTTACATTTAATAATTATTCTAATTATTCTAATAATTCTTCTACAAATCACTCAGCTTTAAACTTAGAAATTTCTAACATAGTGACATTTACCAGGACTTAATTTTTTATTCCACTACAGTAATACTTTCATTTAAGAACTTGAAGTAACTACATATCCATTTAGATCAGCAGTTTTTAACCTGTGCGTTGCAACCCCTTTGGGGATCAAATGACCCTTTCACAGGGTCACCTAAATAAAACAGATACTGACATTACAATTCATAACAGTAGCAAAATTATAGTTATGAAGTAGCAACAAAAATAATTGTATGGCTGAGGGTCACCACAATATGAGGAACTATACTAAAGGGTTGTAGCATTAGGAAGCACTAATTTGGAGATAATGTTTTCATTTCCTTAAATTAACAGATACAATTTTAAGGTCCTAAGAAACCAAGATGGTGGAAGATTTAGGTCTTTTGTATTTTAATCCTTTTGTTTCTACTCAGGATTTCACCAGAAAAGAAAACCAGTTGGTAACTACCTGCTATGATTTAAAAGGATGTCTGTATAATGACATTGGTATATTTATAGTTTAAAGATTTCATTTGTATTTATATATATGTGTGTACGCAAGAGTGTATGTCATGTGTGTGTGCAGGTACCCATGGAGGCTGAAAAAGGGTGTCAGATCCCCTGGAGCTGGAGTTAGAGGTGCTTGTAAGCCACCCAATGTAGGTATTGTGACCCAAACTGGGAACTCGGGTCCGATGGAAGAGAAGCAAGCCTGCTTAACTGCAGCGCCAACTCTCCAACTACTACACGGACATTTTAAAGACAGTTTAGTCTGGGGCAGCAAGACAGCTCGGAGTAGAAAGACACCAGAGACTCACACAGCAGCACAAGGGGAGAACCCGCTTCACAAAGTTCCATACACACGTGGTGCACACCATCACCCCCACATCATGTGCACATGTGTATGTGTATACACACAAACTAAAGCTTTTATAATGTACTTAGGAATTTAAGCAGACATTTTAAGAACTAAAAATTATGCAAACATCTAGCATGTAAACATTTAGAAATGTAAACTAATAAACACTTTGGTGAGAAAATCTTTAGATAAATTAAATGTATCCACATTTTGGGAACCTAGAAATTATAGTCCTAGATATGCATATTAGAAAATTAAGAATAACTCATAGGAGAAAAAAACAGTTAAGAAATACCCACTGTACAGAGCCAGAGAAGTGAACTTGTTGCTATTGCAGAAGACCCTGGTTCATTTCCAGCACCTCCATGGTGGCTTACAACTGCATGTAACTCCCAATTCTGGAGTAACTGATGCCCTCTTCTGCCTCTTTTGGGCACTAGGCATGTACATGGTGCATATGCACACATACAAGCAAAACACTTAAACACATAAAAATGAATATTTGCACTGCAGCAGTCTGTAATGTTGAAAACTGTAAATAACTTGGTGGCTGCAGAGAGGGCTCAGTGGTTAAGAACACTTACTGCTTATGCAGAGGGCTCATTTCAGTTGCTAGCACTCACAACAACCACCTGTAACTCCGGTTCTAGGAGATCATATGTCCTTTGCTGGCCTCCACATGAACACACTTGCATGCATGTGGTGCACATAAACTCATACAGACAGTATACAAATAAATAAATCTATTAAAAAATGAAAACAATCTAGATGATCTATAAGGACAACAGGGAATAAATGCAATATTGTAAGCAAAAGAAATAAACTTGAAAACATCAGGGATAAATGTCAACAGTAATGCTGAATAAAAAGCTGGTTTCAAAACTTGACACTTGGCTGAGTGGTGGTGGCGCACGCCTTTAACCCCAGCACTCGAGAGGCAGAGCCAGGCAGATCTCTTTGAGTTTGAGGCCAGTCTAGGCTACAGAGTGAGTTCCAGGAAAGGCGCCAAAGTTACACAGAGAAACCCTGTCTTAAAAAACCAAAACCCAACCAAACCATACTGTGTGTTACTATGAATACATATACACTTATTTGCTAAATGTGGATGAGAGCATGAACATTCATCCCAGGACCACTGCCTCTGCAGGAGTGGTGACTTTAAACAGTCAAACAAGATCAGAAACAAATGGAAACCATTTATTAATTCTAGCCACCAGGAGGGTGGCTGGTTCAGCCTTTCACTTGTATTACTTAGTTTTAGGTTCATGTATACTTTTTTGAAATATGAAAACAACCATTATTTTTAAATAGTTTTGAACATCAGGAGCTAATACCAAATCAAGTGACATCCTTTGGGTAACTACTAAAACAATCATATGGGTTTTTTTTCCTTCTATTAGCTAATATACACCAATTAATATTAAGAATAGAGAAGCTATAGTGGAGACCATGTGGTCACAGCCCCAGCTGCTCAGGAAGATCCCACCATTCTGAAGCCAGCCTGGGCAACACAGGGAGTCCCCATCTCATAAATAAATGAATTCATATTTTTAAAAAACCACTGCACTAATATGAAATTCCTGGATATGATACACACCACCGTTAACTTCTTCGTCAGTGCTGTGACAGACTATCTGAAGGCAATGTAAAAGTAGTTACCTTCTCTTTCTCAGTCACATCCTTTGACTTCTTCTTCTTTTTTGAACCATCCTGCATGAATACACAAAGAGACACAGTACAAGTGTAGTCCTCCCCCAAATTGATCTGACTCATGACTAATGAGTTTGCTTCAATATCAGAATTTATTGCACAAATAATAAGCTCAATCTACTTTATGTGTATATCTGCATGGAAGACAACAGACCTTTTCTGTTACCTAGCTGAGTAAAACCTATATACCCCTACAACAGTCTGCAATACCCAAATGGCTTATCTTAAAATGGGGCCTTACACCACTGTCTGTCTGTAGTGGCCACATGCACTCAAATTCTATAATCCACATGGTTTTCTGCCATCCACCAATCTGATTTGCTTACTGTCCTCATCAGGAATCCTGCTTTTATTCCCTTAGTTCTAACTACTAACCTCTGTATTAACAAACAACTCCCTCATACAGTTGCTCAAAGGGTTAAATGCATTAACTGTCAAGGGCCTACCCAGGACCTACCTACCACACAGCAGGCCTTCCAGGAACACTAGCTATCATGATCACAGGACTGCTGCCTTAAAGACACAGAGATAGCCAACAGTCACTGAGGACTTTCCACACTGGGAACTTTGTCAGAAGAAATCTTCCCAGGGCAAGTGAACAGGAGAAAGAAACCTGAACAGGAGCTTTAGTTTCCTGAGGCCCCTGTGTTCCTTGGGTGCCCTTTGTCAGAACCATGTAGGGCATTTGTCAAAAATATAGACTATTTCTGATTCTAATCAGACTCTGGAAATGGGACCTAGGAATCAATTCTTTCTTTTTTGATACTGAAGAGTGAACCCAGAGTCTCTCCCATAATATCAAGCAAGCTCTCTACCACATTTCTCCACTGGGAATAAATCAATCTAAATAAGTAGGTACCATAGTGTCTACCACTGAGTACAGTCCTGGCTGCTGGAATCAACATTTTTATAAAATACTTCACACTTTTGTTCTTGACATTTCTAGTTAGTACAGAACAAATTTAGGTAAAATAGAAAGCACACCAGGCTAGCTACTAAAAAATAATCTTTTGCCCCTGAATTACAAATATTTTTTTGAAAATGGAAGGAACAATAACATGGAGATTTGGAGACCCAGACACATGTATATGAAAGTACTCAGGGAACAAATACATGCTACATGGGCAGTATTAACTACACCAGTCAACTGGTGCGGAAAGAACCTCAGAGTACAAAAGTCGTACATGCTCCCTCTGACCGCAGTGATGTCAGACAGGAGCAATGGACAGAACCACGGAGTGCTTTGCTCTCGGCAACTCAGTGCTGGGGTCTCACCTTGCTGTCCGAGTCGGAGTCCGACACTGAGCTCTCGGGAGACTTATGGCAACGACTCTTCTTTTTCTTCCTCTTTTTTGTTTGTTTTTTATCCTACGAAACATTTAGAGACATTTGCTTTCTGTCTCAGAATATAATTTATCCATTTAACCAATATCACAAATGAAGTTAAGGCCAGAACTTAATGAAAGGACCAACTTATAAACATATTTTCCTCAATGAATATTTATAATGTAACATACCATTTTTCTATTTGAAGAGTCAAATGATCTGAATTATGTTTGTAATTCTAACCAATGAGTCAAACGCATTTTAGATTTTTCAAAAAATAAATTCTATTTTAAATGGACTAGGCAAACTTAAAAAACAAATACTAATATCTAAACATCTCATCATTTCATGTATTCATTTATGGGTACTTTAAGCTATGAACAATTAATTAAAATCAGAAAGTCAACATGCCTAGCAGCAATTTCACCACAGGAGTCTCTTGACATTCAATTCAAGTAGACAGCAATTACTTCATGAACCACCACAGCCAATCTTACCTCATCTTCAGAATCTGAAGAACTGCTGGAAGAATCAGAGCTCGATGAGGAAGAAGATGAATACTTGACCAAGCACAAAACAATTAAAGCTTGTGAGATGCAGGAATTGGTTTATTAACTCTCTCAACTACTTAGTGAAATCAATCTAGTGTCTAACAAAAAAGCCAGCTCTGTCTCCCAGAAGTTCAACGAAGTGACAACTTATGTAGCAATGATCGACAATTATCCTCCTTAGCAGCAACAGAAAAATCACTAGGTTATGAGGGAGTTGACATCTCCTTCATGTCACTGAGAGAACATCACCCCCCACCCCCCACAACCAAAGGACTCCCGGACTACTTGACTCATCTACAGTCTAAGTTACCTTTAGCATACAGGTAAAAAAAAAATTAATCATTCTTACTTTTTTTTTTTTTTTAGCTTTTAATTGTAACATTTAGAAAAAAGAAAACTTTTGCTCACCCTACCAGATTTCTTCTTTTCTTTTTTCTTTCTCTAAATAGAAATAAACACAAGCCTGAGTAAGTGGATGAGATTCAAATGTCTTATTAACACACCATCGTGAAATCCAAAGATAAGAATGGCAATAAACAAAAAGGGTGTTACCTGTCGTTTTTTGGATGAGCTCTCATTTCCACTTAATAATTTCTCTCTGTGTTTTTCTAGTTCTTTTTTCCAATTCTGCAGAAAGGTGAAGACATCATTAGAAGCTTCTGTCCCCTTTTCTTTCCGAGATTCTTATTACCACTCACCATCTCAGCTTTCTTTTTTAAACAGAGATTTATTTATTTTCATTTGTATGCACATCTGTGTAAGATGTGTTTTTTCCAAGACAGGGTTTCTCTGTGTAGCAGCCCTGGCTGTCCTTGAACTCAGAGATCCACCTCCCTCTACCTTCCGAGTGCTGAGATTAAAGGTATGTGCCCCCATGCCTGGGTTCAAAAAAATTTTAATGAAACCCTGTCTCAAAAAACCAAAAAAGCAGTCTCACTATGGATTACCATGAGAAGTCAGAGGACAACTCTGTGGGGTTGGTTCTCTCCTTCCATGATCTTGTGGGTTCTGAGGATCAAACTCAGATCATCAGCCTTTGAGGCAAGTGCCTTTACTGAGTCCTTGTTTTTATAGAAAGTATTAATTGACTCACAAACCTGCCTTTCAATGTAACAGTAAAATTCGTAAAATCTAGAATCCCCTTAATGCCTAAAGTGCAATGCTCAAATCCTTGGTTTATTAAAGTGAAACAATTAAAAGAGATTTCATTTTTATTGTAAGGAAAAGATCTGTCATTTACAAACCTCATTCATTTTCTCTTCAAATTCAGCCAAAGCTTTGGAACCCTTCTTTTTCTTTTCCAGCTGCTCCTTTACTTCCTCCCTTAAAAACAGAAAGACAGATGCCATTTCCAGCATTTCAATTGAAGTGGATGGACAGAGACAGGATGAAATTTTTTGTAAATAACATTTTAATAGTCTAAGACCCTTGTCATATTGATAGTTCAAATTCCTTTGTTTACAACCATGTAAATAATCATAATAAAGCCCACCAAGTGATATCAATCCTCTTCTAAACCCAGAATGCTTAATTATTATTTTGATTAAATCTCACAACAACCCAGTAATAGGTACCTTACTGCCTTACTCAAGTTCAGAGAAAGTAAGACATCTGTCTCAGACCACAAGCTGTCAATGTTAAGATGAGCCAAGTAAGTCTATCTTACTCAATGCTACATCCCATAGTAAGGCCTGTGACATAAAATACTCGACCTGCCTGCCAAAGGCTTCATACAGCCTACCTTCTTGGACCACTGGCCTAAGGTGGGCATCTTGGAGATGGATTTTGGATGTCTTACCATCCCTCAATAAGAGTAGCATATCCCTGGGGCTGGAGAAATGGCTCAGGGGTAAAGAGCACTGACTGCTCTTCTAGAGGACCCAAGTTCAATTCCCAGCACTTACACGCAGCTAACAACTGTCTGTAACTCCAAGGACTGACACCCTCATATAGACATACATGGAGGCAAAGCACCAATGCAAATAAAATAAAATAAACAATTAAAAAAAAAGAGTAGTGTATTCTGTCTAAACTCTGTAAGTGGGAAGACACAGTACAGTTTAGGGCGAGTACCTGCTTTATTTCCGGGAATGCGGAATTTGAGAATGTGACGGCAGAGGCTGACTAACCAGCAATAAAAATCCTGGGCACCAAACACCTAATGAGCCTTCTGGGCTGGCAACATCCCACATGTTGTCCTAATTCCTTGCTAGAGGAATAAGTGTGCCTTGTATGATTCTGTTAGCAAGACCCCTTGCAAGCCTGCGTCTGACTTCCCACTGGTCCCCTTTTCAACAAGACCTGACATCCTTCTGTTGCCATTAATCTTGTTAAGAGTGGGATTATCTGCCAGGACTCCTCTAAGTGCTCTTATGAATTACCCAATCTGTGGGTTGTTCTAAGGCTTCTGACTCATGGGCATTAAAATGTGTTCTTGAGCATGTCCTCTTTAAATTCCATCCTCTCTTAGCATGTTAAAAGTAAAATAACATTTTATTTGGGGGAACTTTTCTGGTATGCTGCAGTGGTTAAGAACAATAATTAAGCACACTGGAAGAGATGGACATTTGAGCTGAAAGGATTCCCTATAACAGACAGTAAGCATCAACTACAGCTGCCTGGATCTAAAGGTATTCTGCAGCTGGTGATTTGTTACTTCGGGACTGTAGTAGAAACAAAAAGGATGAAATATTAAACAATAGTGCCTGAAACTGTGACTGTGTATTTACAAAGATGAGAGCTACTCCTCCAGTTTTTCTGACTCGCCTGAATCAGCTGCTACACTTGGAACAGCACCATACAGTATTCCTACAGCTCCTCGCTAACTTCTCCGTGAACCTCCATGAAGGCCCATCATTTTAAACAGCACGGAACTGCAAGGTTAAGTGGGACATTTTAGAGGCTGCAGAAGAGAGTGACAGAAGTCTTCTTCCAAGTGTTTTAGCCATGCCAGGTTCTCAAATGTCTATTTTGTTCATGCGTGTGAATCACATATTCAAAACAAAACCCCTGTTAAATGTTACTTTAAAAATCACTCATTATTCTGGATGTTCACATGTAGAAGAATGAAATTAGACCCACATATATTATCCTGAACAAAAATCAAATCTAGCCAGGTGGTAGTGGCGCACGCCTTTAATCCCAGCACTTGGGAGGCAGAGGCAGGTGGATCTCTGTGACTTTGAGGCCAGCCTGGTCTACAGAGTGAGTTCCAGGACAGGCTCCAAAGCTACACAGAGAAACCCTGTCTCGAAAAACCAAAACCACCAACAACAATCAACTCTCGCTGGATCAAAGACCTTAGAGGGAGGCAGAAAGGCTAAAGCTGAAGAAGAAAACATAGGCTGTGCCCTGCAAGATACAGGGCCAGGAAAGGACTTTCTGAACAGCACCCAAACTGACCAGGAACGAAGGCCAACAAGTGACAACTGTGACCTCATTTAAACTGAAGTATCTGCATAGCAGAGGAAACATTGACGGAAGAGGAAGCTCACAGAGAACTCTAGTTGAATTTTTGATAGAGGATCAATACCCAGATATACAAAGAAATCTAAAACAAAGAATCAAGTGCTGGGGATGTCTATCTATATGCTGTGAATATGTTGCTCTGATTGACTGATAAGTAAAACGCTAACTGGCCAGTAGCCAGGCAGGAAGTACAGTATAGGAGGGATAAGCAGAGAGAATTCTGGGAAGAGGAAGGCTGAGTCAGGAGACGCTGCCAGCTGCCGCTATGAGAAGCAAGATGTAAAAGTACTGGTGAGCCACAAGCCACATGGCAACTTGTAGATTAATAGAAATGGGTTAATTTAAGACATAAGAACTAGGGCTGGAGAGATGGCTCAGAGGTTAAGAGCACTGCTTGCTCTTCCAAAGGTCCTGAGTTCAATTCCCAGCAACCACATGGTGGCTCACAACCATCTGTAATGAGATCTGGTGCCCTCTTCTGGCCTGCAGGGTTATGTGCACTGTATATATAATAAATAAATAAATTAAAAAAAAAGATATAAGAACTAGATAGCAAGAAACCTGTCATGGCCTTACAGTTTATAAATAATACAAGCCTCTGTGTGTTTACTTGGGTCTGGGTCTGGGTCTGAGCGGCTGCAGGAGCCAGGTGGACACAGGAAAACTTTAGCTACAATCAAGTAAACACACAACATAATTAAAAAAGGGAGTTGTACCCAGGATGATAATGCTACCCGAAGGAGTCATAGATTATAACAATAAATACCCAGTGCCAAGCATGGGAAACTTCCCTGAGTTGTTGGTCAGGGGGTCAGAGATTCCAAAACAATATAGGCTATGGCCACTAACTTTGGTGGCCTCCCAGAACTTGAAGGTAAGAGCCTATTGCTGTAGACTGATTACACACTTTGGATAAGGGACTTGGAGGAGACAAGTTGGACTGATGTGTAGCCTCTTTTCTGAGGACAGTTCTGGAAGTATCTGAAGGTGCTATCCAGGCTGCCAAGGGAGAGACACCAGTGGTAAAGCCTGCCAACCACAAAGATGAGCACAGCATATCCCTACTGGTGCAAGAGTGATACCTTTAGCTTGGAGGTAGCCATCAGTTAACTGGACTTAAGGCCCGTGTAGGAGGGAATTTACAGCTAATACTGCAAATTTAGCCAACTGCTTGTGGCCAGTAAGACCACAGACCCTGGAGGAGAACCTACTACTGCCATTTTCCTAATCAGATAAAACTACTAACACATTCTAAATACTTATCCTTATATCCAGATGAGGGCAGGTCTCATCCCTCAACAGAGAAGCTTCTTTTTGTAACAGATGGAGACATGGGTGCTCACCCCAAACTGGTATATCTACAATGCAACCTCTACATGTAAGGTTCAGGGAAAATTATAGAAAAGGGGGCCAGAAAGATTTTAAGAGCCTAGGACCAAGATGCCCACTGAGAGATGGTGTCTTTTAGACATGGCAGGGGAAATGTAGCCATGAAATTACAACATATGGCTGCCTAAATAAGATCTGCATAATGACACCACCAGATGACAAGCCAACTTGGATGAAGATGTCACAGGAATGCTGGGGGTAGGTGGGTGGGTAGGAGCCACTGAGGGGAGAAGGTGGAGAGAGAGAGGGAGGAAGAGAGAGGGAGGGAGAGAGAGAGAACATGAGTATGAATCAGTTTTCTTCAGGGATGAATTCCCTGATAGGCCATCCAAACCCAACTGGTCAGCCTTAGACACAAGATGAATTCAATTCAATAGGGTGCATGCATGTGTAACAATATTAAAGAAGTCATGAATTTGAGGGGAGCAGGAACGGAAAACAGGAAGAGTAGGAGGGAGAAGAGGGAGTGGAGATGATATAAATATAATACTCCTGTATGAAGTTCTGAAAAATAAGTAAAATCCACCTGTTATCTGGCAACTGCTCAACAATCACTAAAGGCAGGAAGAACAAACTTTATGAACGTGTAAATGGAGAAATACCAGGTAGGCCTTGGTCGGTTCAGATAATCCTGGATTGTTGGCCCTGAAGACTGGATAGGACCCCGTGATCGAGCCATCGCTATTGGATTCATGTAGGCCTTGAGGAAAGAACACAAATTAATTGTATTAAAATAACCAGTAAGGAAAGTCACTTCTATCTAGTAGTATTAGTATAAATGAATACTATATCCAACTAAGCATGAACAAGCTGACTAATCAACCTCTTATTACAAAATCAGTTTATTCTTCTACACGGCCTTGAATGCTTGTGAGATAAGTAGTTACTCCATATAACACATGCTGCTGTTGCTTTAGCAGAGATTTGAAAAATAATGATGCCTCTCACCTGCTGAAACCTCCAGGGTAACTTTTCCTGAAACCCAGTAGCCCAGTGAAGGTGATCACACTATGCTACTGGCAAATTAAGAAACCCATTTCCAAAGAAACAAATGATCTAACTATGCCTTAGTGCTAAATCTCCTAGTCCATACTGATGGTAATTTAATTCTCAAATTAACATAAAAAATTAAGTTACAATCAACAACCAAAAAACGACGACTTCATAAAATGGTGGTCAGTCACAGGGGCACACACCTACAATTCTAGCACTTAGGAGCTAGAGGCAGGAAGGTCAGGAGTAGCTACATGATGCTTTATCTCCAAACAAAAACAAAGCCCAAACTAACCTTAAACATGTATTTTATGTGCATGGGTATTTTGCCTGCACTTCTATCTGTGCACTGTGTACACACAGTACCTGTGGAGGTCAGAAAAGTGCACTCGAGTGTCTGGGAATGGAGTTACAGATGGCTGTGAGCTACCATGTGGGGGTTGGACTCAAACCCAGGCCCTCTAGAGGAGTAGCCAGTGCTCTTAACCACTGAGCCATTTCTCCACTCTCCCAAAATAATTTAAAATGTGGAAGAAATAAATGTGCTGCAAATAATGAAATGACAATTTGCAGAATGGGAAACCATTGGCAAACCATATCCTGAATAAGAGAGTAATGCCCAGGGTATAGAAAGACAACAAAACACCTGATCATCTCATTTAAAACTGAGCAAAGGACTTAAAATAGATATGTCTCCAAAGACACACCGTCAATGGCCAATAAACACAAGAAAGAATCTCAATATCACTAGGAAGGCTATTAGCAAAGAACCAGAAAATCACAAGGATTGTTACAAATGGAAGAAAGTGGGACCCTTCCTGCACTGTTGTTGGTAGGAGTATAAAATGGAATAGCTGTTGCAGATAATAATTTAGTGCTCCTCAAAAAGTTCCACATAGGATCACCACATGAACCTCCAATTCCACATCTAGGGACTACAGACACCCAAACAAACGCAACGCAGACTCTAGCAGACACCAGCGTTCACAGTGGCAGTAGTCAGTAATCACAACAGTCAATGGGCAGAACAAAACAAATGTCCATCCATGGACGACTAGATTAAACACAACACACGCCCCACTCAATTTTCAAAAGCTGAATTCTAATACTGTATCTGGATGGGTCTTGAAAACAGCTATGCTAAGTGACGTAAGACAAATACAACTAGACAGCGCCGTAGTTCCACTTCTAGGAGGTATCTGTAGGAAGCAAAGCCAGAGACAGAAGACAGAACTGGGCTTATCAGGGGAGAGAAGCTTGGGAGTCACCATTTCAGTGTGCACAGCTCACTTGGGATTCTGAAAGTTCTCCAAGTAGACAGACAGGTTGCAGAGCACCGTGAATGCAGCCAATGACACTGAACCACGCTTTAAAACGGCCAAGGTTGCTGGGCATGGTGGGGCACCCCTTTAATCCACGCACTCAGGAAGAAGAGGCAGGAGGATCTCTGTGAGTTCAAGGCCAGTCTGGTCTACAATAGTAAATTCCAGGCCAGCCAGGGCAACACAATGAGACCTTGTCTCAAAAGGAAAAAAAAAAAAAGGTGTTAAGTTTTATGATACATGAAACAACATATCGGTCTTCACTGTTCTGCTTTCACACCAATTGAAATGCTCAACAGAAGCAGCTGAAGGAAATATGTGAGGGTATATGTTTATACAAAAATAAAACGTACTCTGAGGACAGGGAGATGACTTAAGATCTGATCCTCCTGTCTCCACTTTCTGATTTTACATGGTGCTGGGGATCACACTCAAGGCTTTGTGCACGCTAGGCAAGCAAGCGTCATCAACTCACCATCAACTGAGCTACAGCCTACATACCGTATGCATATAAATATATAAATGTATTTTACAGTTACTATAGTAAGATAAACACACTTCAGAGACCTTTTTTCCCCCTCAAAAACACTGAGACAAAATAAAGCAAACATTTCTTTGTTTAGTGATGGTTTCTGGTAGAAATGATGATTTGCTAAAATCTGCTCTAGATATAAAATCTGTTTTGTTTTCAGACAAGATCTCCTGAAGTAGCTGTAGTCTGTCCTGAACTCTCAACCCCCTTGCCTCAGCCTGTGATCATAACCATGCACCACCATGCTTGGCCCAGTCTCAACCTCCTGATCCTCATATTCAGTTTTCCCAAGTTTAATTCAAGTTGATAAATGTTTACTCAATAAACGATAGGAACTTAGGTTAAAGATAATTACTCTCAGTTGATTTTAAGGCCTTCCTCTTCTTAACACTTGAAAGAAACAAAGAAAGCACTGTATTTGCTGCATTTTATCAAAACCTGCAAAAAATGACCATTTCCACCTTTCTAACAGATGTGACAGACAGACTTTCAGATTTCTCTGGCAGAGTAAACAATACAAAACCACCACTAAACAGCACATGCTGAGAATCACCTCCACAAAGACAGCACTGCCTAATTACTTGGAATGAGCCACAAATCTGACATAAGTTTCTTACGAGCAGGAAGGAATGTTAGAAGTTCCCAACGTTAGGGATATTTAGAGAATCAAGGCAAGGTATGGGTATCAAATGCAAAATACAGAGGCATACTCTGTGTGCGTGTGTGTGTGTGTGTGTGTGTGTGTGTGTGTGTGTGTGTGCACGTGCACGCGTGCGTAACCAGAGGCTGACATAGGGTGTCTCCCTCAACAGCTCTCCACCTTATTTTTTGAGACTGGGTCTCTCACTGAAGCTGGAACTCACAAACTTACCCTGGCTGGCTAGCACGCCCCAGAGATCCTGGGTGCTGGGGACCAAACCCAGGTTCTCCACAAAAGCACTAAATACTTTTAACTGCTGGCTTTTTAGTAGTCCCTAATGGGTAAAACATTTTAAGTTTAAAATTGTAAAAATTATTTCTAAAGAGTGCAACTACATAAAAGGACCATCCCAACTAAATTACAACAGTAAAAACTGAAGACCCCTTGGTCATTATCAAATCAGGATTCATAAAATATACTGCAAGTATGTCCCCTAAATGAAATATTATATAGTTACTAAAAAACGAAGTAGATCTATAGTTTGTGATTTGGAAAGATGTCCAGGGTTCTAAAGTGAAAAGCAAAAGCAGTTGAAAAAAAAAAAAAAGCATTTTAATCAATACCAAAAATCAAAAAATGAATGCATGTGCACCAAAATGAGAAGACATTCCCCTCAACTATTTTATTTTTGTAAATATTTATTATTCTTATTTTTTGATTGCATGTATGTGTCTGTGTGACTGTAGAGGTCAGAAGAGGGTAATGGATGTCTTGGAGCTGTAGTTATCGAGATGGTTGTGAACCACCTAATGTGGGTCCTGGGAACCAAATTCTGGTCCTCTTCAAGAGGAGTATGTGCTTTTATCTGCTGAGCTATCTCTCTAGCTCACCCCCTTCACCATTTTATATGCCTAATGGCTCAGTGGTTAAGAGCACTAACTGTTCTTCCAGATGACCCAGGTTCAATTCCCACAACCCACATGGCAGCTAACAATTGCCTGTAACTCCAAGATTTAACACCCTCACACAGACATACACGCAGGCAAAAAACACCAATGCACATAAAAGAAAAATAAATACATTATTTTAAAAAGATTAATTCACTATCTTGATAAAAGAAATACTAAGGGTAGGGGAGATGCTTAGCAGGTAAGAGCATCTGCTGCTCTTGCAGAGGACCTGGGATCAGTTCCAACACCTTATGGCAGCTCTCAATTGTCTGTAATGCCCATTCCAGGGAATCCTACACCCTTTTTTGGCCTCTGGTGCCTGGTTCCCATGGAGGTCAGGAGAGGGCTTAAAATGTCCTGGACTGGAGAGCAACCCTGGGTCCTCTGGAAGAACAGCCAGTCCTCTTAACCAGTGAGCCATCACTCATCCAGCTTGATCACTTTAAAGACTGTGCCGCTGGCTGGGGAGATGGCTCAGTGAGTAAAGACATGTGCCTCCAAGCCTGAGGGCACAAGTTCGATCCCTGGGACTTACTACTGACTCCTGGCACCCACACATAAAGACATGTGAAAAATTAAAATGTAATCAAAATTACAAAACTAAATATCTTGACTTTGTAAGTCACACATTCATATTATATATGACTCTGTCTGTGGCTGCATGAGTTCAAGGAAAGGAAAATTATTTGTTACTGTAACTCAGAATGGCAAGCTAGGCTCAAGGGAATACACATGTGTGAAGGTACCAAAAGAGCAACCTAGAACAACTGTGAGAGGCACGAGCAGAATCTGATCGGTTGCTTTGACTGTCTTTACCTAGAGGATATAGCTACTCACTTTAGAGGACACAGATTACCAAAAAGAATATGAAGCAGGCTTCCAGAAAACAGGCATAAAGGCACTGTGAATGCAATAGTCCTTTACAGATGCCAAGAACTAAAATGTTCAGGCTATCCATGAGTAGGAGTACACACGCACACACACTCAGAGGATCTCTCTCACTTCTAGTCAACTCTTCGGTGAACTCAAAGCTTCTCTAAGGGCTGAAGAGATGGCTCAGTCAAGGCGAGTATTTCTAAAGGACTCAAGCTCAGTAAGTAGCCTCAAAGGTTGTTAACTACAGCTTCTAAAACAAACAAACAAACAAACACCCCACAAAAAAAAATAATAAAACCCATCATTTAGGAAGAGATATTTTATACCCAAGGCCGATGACCTGAGTTTGATCCCAGGGATCTACACAACAGAGGAAGAGAAATCCCGGCTAGCTGTTTTCTGGCCTTTCACAAGCTTATTGTGGCAGGTGTGCACATACACACAAAATAAATAGATGTGAATAAAACAACAAAACAACTGTTCAACAAGATCTAATGTTTTTAAATTTGTGTTTGCCTGTCTATGTGTGCCTGTGTGCCTGTGTGCCTGTGTGTGTGTGTGTTCTCACAGATGTCAGAAGAAGGCACTGGATCCTCTGGAGCTGGGGTTACAGAGGGCTATGGATGGCCTGATGTGGGTGACGGGAATGGAACTTCAGTCCTCTGCAAGAGCACCATGTGCCAGGCCTGGTGGCTCATGCTTTTAATCCCAATACTCCAAAGGCAGAGGTGGGTATAGGCCAACCTGGTCAGTCAGGGACACACAGAGAGATCCCGTGTCACAACAAACAAACATAATTAAGACAGAGAGAGGAAAAAAAGAGCAGCAACATGTGCTCTTACCCTTGAGGCTTCACTCCAGTCCTCTAAAAGTTTGGTTTGTTTTTTTTAAATCCTGAAATCCTATAATCTTTAACACCATGACAATATCATCAGTGTAAGAAAAAGAACTGGACTGCCTCTGAGACCATCTCTGAACAAGAATAACAGAACAGCTAGTATTTTCAGAGACAGACATTCAAAATCAAGTCCTGGCAAAACTATGGAGCCAGTAAGGAAAGCGGTGATTGCAGGAATTGAAGCGACAGGAGTGACTGAAGCGGAGACTTTCAGCGATAATGCATCATAATGGTGGATGCATATCATTACTAATTTGTCCAAAGGCACAAAATGCACAGCAGGGTGTGATTCCTGAAATATAAACCCCAAGTTCACCAGAACAAATGTACCTTCTCGGTGGGGGATGTTGATAATGGAGATGATGTGCATGTGTCAGAAATGGATAGGATATCTGTGGTTTAAAAGTGCTGTTAAAAAGTGGGCCTTTACATGGAAAAAAAAAAATCCAGAGTTATTAAGTACTGAACCAAGTGTCAAATGAGTTCTTCTGGTCGTAGTTTAAGCAGCCTCAACCTGTCCCCTACAAATTAAGAGATTTCATCGGATCTCCTACATCTCCTGTCTCTTGAATTAATGTTCTCAGTCTTATAATCTTTGAAGTGCAAACAAAAGGCTACCAGAACATTCTGTGCTAGGACAACAAAACAGTTTTTGGAGTTGTCAAAACGCCCCAGTAAACGAAGCAAGTCTCATGTTTCACAAATGCCTTAGGGATGTATAAATGGAAAGTTTCCAGTAAAATGGAACATTTTGGATTTCTGTAAGAAAACTCATGTTTGTAAGCAACCCTATAATCTTTAAATCCACGAGAGCATCATCAGTGAAAACAAAACTTAAACTGAAAAATCTCCAGAAAACGGGGTGATTTCCAAGCGTGAGAGGACATTAAGAGGGCCCAGGCACTTCAGGACGTTGAACTCAGGATGCCCCATGCACAGGGCCATTTCCACTCCAGTCTACGGTCCAGACGACGCGTGGCCTCGTCTTGAAGCCAGGAGCAAAGAACCTTTCTGAACCGTGTAAGCACGGTTCCTGACTGAAGGGGCTCCATCGCGGAACTAAACGGACGTTCTGAAGCCGGGGAGCACTCACTACCACCGCACAGGCAGCTCTTTAGGTACCCACGCGCAGCCGCTCGAGCGGGCAGCTGCTGCCTTTGTGGTCAGGCTGTGATAACGCGGCCCCGGTTCGCACAGGTAGAAACTTGGGTTCGGGAGTCACTAACTTCCGTGGGCGCAGCCGCCTGGAGCACCCCTGGCCCCGCGGTCGGGCTGCGGCCCCCGGCGCTCGCGGCCCTCCCGGCTGCGGGGCGAGCAGCCCCCCCGGGGGCCCCGCCGAGCCCGCCGACCGCGGCGCCGAGGGCGAGCAACGCGCACGCGCACCGCAAGGCGCGGGGGTCTCGGGGCCCGCAGGTGCGCCACGGCCGCCGGCCCCGCCGCGACGGGCGACGGCTTCCGCTCGCTCGCCTGCCCGCCTGCCTCCCGCCCCCGCGCCGTCCGTCGGTGTTCCCCCACCGAGTACTCACCACGCGATTGTCTCGCTTCCCCATGGTGGCCGGCGGAACGCGCGGGAAGCCGCGGACGGAGCAGGCCCGAGAAGAAGCCGAAGCGGCCCGCCGCACGTCCGCCCACCGCCTCTACGCCCCGCCCAGAGAGCGGCGCCCCGCCAATCCCGAGCCCGCGTGCGCCACAGCGCCCCCTGGCGCTGCGGAGGACAGGCCAGCGCCAGCGCCCGCCGGCGGTTCCCAGGAGCTGCGGCTGCAGGGTTCCTGTGACCACCCACTCCTGGGCAGGACACGCTCTGTACCCCGTCTCGCCAAGGCAGCTCACTCCATTTGGCCTAGGCTTTCTTCCATTCTTTATGCGCCGAAACACTCATTCTAGGGAAAACTAAGATTGCTACAACTCTTACTGTGCCTGTTGGAAATAAAGTGAGGACCAACACAAACTGGTCCTACAGAGTCGTTCACCTGGTGGGGGAGAAAGCGCTGTTAGAGACTTAGGTTACTTGTACTGCTAAACTTCATTCGTTCATCACACGCATTCATTTTTTTTTTAATCATCTGCCTTGCATAATTTTCATTAAGAACACTTGCTGCTCTTGCAGAGGAAGTCAAGTCTCCACAAGGTGGTTCTCAACTATCTGTAACTTCAATTCCTGGGTTCTGGTGCCCCCTTCTGACCTCCTTGGGCATCCGGCACATATGGTGCACACACATACATGCAGGCAGCCAAACTACTCATACACATAAAATAAATCTAACAAAAAAATTAAGTCATAAAACTTTAAAAAGTGAGGCTGGGTCATGACAAAAGATAGTTAAGACACAATCCCTACCATTAAGGAGTCTATGAGTTTCTAGGGTGAGATAAACACACACAGGTTAGATCTTACTGCTTGACTGCTATGGCATTATCTGGACTGTCCCAAAACTTCAGAAGAAATGACCTGGACTCCAGAAAAGAATACACCGTGCACATTGATTATCACAGGCTTGGACATAGTGCTCACAGGTTCGTGTCAACACGAAAGCATTAGGAAGTAATTTAAAATCGATCAGAATCCTTTCTGGACTTTTGGGAAATGGCAATATGGGGTTTTCATTACACTGAAGAAAATCTTTTAGCTCCGCCCCCCACGGGAGGGGTGGGGCTTATGTATACAATCCTAGCATTTGGGAGGCTAGGGGTTGGGTTGGCAGAAATCCTAAGTTCAAGGCTATCTTGAGCAACAAAGTAAATGTAAGTGTGGTGTTATTTCTTTTACTCTTTTTTGGGGCAGGGTGGGGGGCGCCACCCAGCTCCCAAATAAATCACACACAGAGGCTTATTCTTAATTATGAATGCCCGGCCTTAGCTTGGATTGTTTCTTGCCAGCTTTCTTTAACCTATCTTGTCTACCTTTTGCCTGTGGGCTTTTCCCGTTCTCTTACTTCTGTAAATCTTACTCTTACTCCGTGGCTTGCTGTGTAGCTGGGTGGCTGGCCCCTGGAGTCCACCTCCTTCTCTGGCTACTTCCTTTTTTTTCACTCCTCCATCTCTTTTCTTCTCTTCATCCCAGATTTCTCCTTCTACATATTCTCTCTGTCTGACAGCCCCACTTCTCTCTCTTCCCTGCCTTGCTATGGGCCGTTCAGTTCTTTATTAGACCATCAGGTGTTTTACATGGGCACAGTAACACAGCTTCACAGAGTTAAACAAATGCAACATAAGCAAAAGTAACACACCTTAAAATAATATTCTACAACAGTATATACATATATATATATATATACATACATATGTTATATAATTCAGCAGGAATATTTGTGTTTCCTTTAGCTCTCTTTAGCTGACAAATGACCCAGACCTAGAGCAGGTATCTCAGAAGTGGACAGATATGGAGTCTGGTGAGAAAGGACTTCATAAAATCTAGATCATTCCAAGTCTTTTCAGAACAAAACTCCCAGCAGCTCTGTGGGAAGACCGAAGTGATGCCTTATACATCGCCCACACATGTGATCTGCTAAGAAACACACTTTCCTTTTAGCAGTGAATTACATGCTGTCCCAAATACTTAAGGCATAGCCAAGAGATTGCATTTCATTTTTCAGTTGGGAAAAATAGAGGGTAGGGGAAGGCAAGTCATTTATTCTGTGTCTCACGGTGACAAAGCAGAGCTGCTGAGCATTTGGGCCCAAGTGTGTCAAAGATGAAAATGAAGCTTCCCTTACAGCCTTACACTGTCATTGGCAGGGGCAAGGAAGGATGGAAATTTTTCAGGTAGACTGTGAGCCTGGGCAGACTTCCCACAGAAGAGCTGAGAAGGAAGAGAGAACGTCCTGGGATAAAGGAAGCCGGCACAGCCACGTGTGACAGTGTGGGGTACTTGTAATGCAAGGCAGGAAAGTCACATGGGGCTGGAGGCAAAGGACCTTGACTGTGAAGGGAAAGTCTTATTTTATTGTACAGGCAGAGTTTTGAATGGGAGTAGATGAGCAGCTTCAAAAGGTCAAAGATGTAAATAACAGTAATAATTATATTAACAACCCTCTTAGGTAGAGATTTTCCAGGTGAATAGCATTCACTGATTATAACCTGGGTTGTCTTCTAAATGTAATAATAAACTAGTTGACTTTCCTACACGGTGAATTATTTTTGTATGGGTGCTTGAGATTTTAAATGGAAAGAGATGTAGGCAATCTAAAACCTCAAATGCCTGTTGTTTGGGTGTACACATCCTTAGACTGGAGTCGTAAGAGTGACATTTATATTTGATAACAGCCACTGAAAGGATATTAACCTAGGCAGCTCTTTTGTTGGGAGAGATCAAGTTTGATATTTGTGACAAAGGAAATGACTAAGGTATGGCACTCTCATGCTGTGACAAACCACGTAGGAATTTTAAAAGTGAAGGAGAGCTGTATGTGTTGATCTGGGGAAATGGCCATTATATATTATTGGAGAGCAATGAACTATAAAACAGTATAGACCATGGCAGCATGCAGTAAATAAAAGGATGCATTGGAAGGCGGCTCAGTGGGTAAAGAGCTTGTGCAAGTATCAGGACTGGAGTTCAGATCCACAGCACACGCCTGAATGTTGGGTGGGTATAAGCGGTCTACTAGTAAGCCCTAAGCTCTGGAGGTGGATATAAGTTCTCCAAAGCAGGATGGCTAGCTACACTAGCTGAATTGGTGAGGGACTCTGTCTCACACGTACCTACCCATAAATGTGCACCTGCATACATATGAACATGCACATCATACACACACACACACACACACACACACACACACACACTAAAAAGAAAATATATTGGTTCATGTGCTGTCTGGATTTATGACAACTTGACACAAGGTTTAGTCATCAGAGAAGAGGGAACCTCAATTGAGAAAATGCCTCCATAAGATCGGGCTGTAGGCAAGCCTATAGGACACTTTCTTAACTAATGAAAGATGCGGGAGGACCCAGCCCATTGTGGGCAGGCTACCCAAGCTTGCACCTTGTGCTGGTCGCTGGACTTGGTAGTGCATGAGGCACCCAAGTGGTCTAGTTTTGAATGTGAAGGGGTTACGGAGAGCAGCTGAGTTTTGGCACTGCACGGCAAGGTTGGAGCCCCGCGGAGAGTCCAGGAGAGGCTTTTGGAGAAAGTCCAGCCCAGATGCAGCAGAAGACCCCAGTAGTTTGGAGATGCCTGTACCATGGGATGACTACCAAGAACAGCAGCAGGGGTGGGGTGGAGCCAGCTGGAGCCTAGAGGACAAGTTGTGTGTACTGCAGAGGGCGGAACCAGGGAAGTGACCCAAGCCCTTTGGAAAAGTTCAGAAGCTGGTGAGTGTGTCCCAGACACTGGATGCCAAGTTACTTAGAGTTGGAGTTTGGTTTTGATTTGATTGTGACTGTGTTCTGGTTCTTCCCTTTTGAAGTAAGAAAGTATTTCATTTATTTTTGATTTTATAGGAGCCCACAGTTGAGAGACTAGACTTTAAAAAAGATTTTAGAAGTTGGGTGTGGTGGCTAACCCCTTTATTCCCAGCACTCGGGACAGCGAGTTCCAGGACAGACAGCTACACAGAGAAATCCTGTCTTGAAAAACCAAAAAAGATTTTAGGTCTTTAAGGTCTCTTTAAAAGAGAATTTGAATTTTTAAATAGGCTGAATTTAAAGTGTTTAAATTTGTAAAGACTGTGGGAATTTTCAGACTTGGGGTAGTTTATATTGCAATGTTCATACTAATGTATGCTCTTGGGAATGAACAAAAAGGAAGGTGGCCTAACAGTGACGTATCTGGGTGAAGATGAGCTGAGCTGTGGCTCCTGGTTTTATGTCAACTTGACACAAGGCATCAGAGAGGAGGGTGCCTCTACTGAGAAAATGCCTCCTACTAGGCAAGGCTGCAGGGCATTTTCCGAAGTAGTGATGAATGGGGGAGGGCCCAGTTCCTTGTGGGTGGTGCCATCCCTGGTCTGGTGGCCCTGGGTTCTATAAGAAAGCAGGCTGAGCAAGCCATGGGGAACAAGACAGTAAGCAGCACCCCTCCATGGCCTCTGCTTCAGCTCCTGCCTCCAGGTTCCTGCATGTTTGAGTTCCTGTCCTGACTTCTTTTGACGAGGAATAGTGATGTGGAAGTGTAAGCCATATAAACCCTTTCCTCCCCAACTTACTTTTGGTCATGGTGTTTCATCATGGCAACAGAAATCCTAACTCAGACAGTTCGGCGTTATGAAATATCTAGCAATTGCTGACCTGTAAGGGTGACAATTCATATTGTTCAGTGTGTGTGTGTGTGTGTGTGTGTGTGTGTGTATGCACAAAAATGTGTGGTCTATGAATGTGTAGGGCAGAGGTCAACCTCACATTCAACCTCAGGAGCCATGCACCTTGCTTTTTGAGACAGTATCTCTCATTGGCCTGGAGCTCAACTGTAAGATGGGGTTGAGTGGACTGCTGTCCCCAGAGATCTGCTGTCTCTACCTTCCTAGCACTGGCCCCACAAACACTCACACCACCCCAGCTTTTCCAAGGGGGCTCTGTGGATTGACCTCTAGCCCTCATTCTTGAGTTGCAAACACTTTAGCAGCTGAGTCATCTCCCCAGCCCTCAAGTGTGTGTGTGTGTGTGTGTGTGTGTGTGTGTGTGTGTGTGTGTGTGTGTGTGTTTTGAATATATTCTAGAAGTTTTCTGAAAACTCTCTACAAACCCTTACTGGTGAGTACTTCATAATAGTATTAGTGAGTCAAGAAGGTAGACAGAGAAATTTTTACCTCTCATGGATTCTATTCTGGACCACTCTCCTTGGAGACCCACACTTGTAACTTCCAGATGCAATTTTACCCATGCAGGGTTCGACCAGTAACCTGTCAACATGATCATCTAAGTGCTCTCGGCAGTCCTATTTCTTACTGTACAAAATCTATAAAAGATTTATGTTTAAAGAAGTGTGCCACCGAAAACCAAGTACTCATTCACTTTAGTTAGTTTTTCATAAGCCCAGGTTGAATTCTTACAGTGGGTAAAGGCAGAGAAAGCTATCAGAAAGTGAGTCAGACAGGAAAATTCCCCAGGCCCATGAGAGCTTCAGCTGCATCAATGGGTCGGGGCTCTGCTGTAATCTTCCTCTTGACCCATCCTTGTCGACATGACTCATGAGCTTGGAAAGTCATTGGTCAAACATTCCAAGCTGGCTTTTGTTAGCACTGAACTTGACATCTTTAAATCTATTAAGAGTCAGTGTTACTGCTGTGATTTACAGATAAGAACATTTTCCAGCTTGTTGTGTAGTTTGGATTTTGACAACTACATATGCATGTCAGCATGGCCACAATCAAGCAACGGCAGATTTCCAGCTCCCTAAATGCTCCCCCGTGCCTTTATAGTAGCTTCCTTCCAGTCTCCTAGTCTGCACAAACCTCTCATCTGTTTTCTGTTGCTTTAGTTCTACTTTTACTAGAATTTCATGGGTCTGTGTTTGTGTTGTATGCATTGTGTGTGTATGTATGTGTACATGTGCAGAAGCCAGAAGTTGACATTGGATGCTTTCTCTATTGCTGTCCACCATATTATTGCTACTATTACTATTATTATTATTATTATTTTGTTGTTGTTTATGGTTTATCAGAATATGCTCTACATTTTCCTGCCAATTTGTGGGTTTCCTTTTTCTTAGTTTCTTTCAAATTGCTAAAGTTTTAAAATTTTATAAAGTACCATTTACTAATAATTTCTGTTCTATGTAGCAAATCTTTGCCAAAACCCAAATCATATGACTCTGAGTCTCAGTTGTCCTTTTCACATAAAAAGAATTCTGCGGATGTTTAGGTGCCAGTAGTTAAGCCTCCAGAATTTATTTGTCACTTGAGAAATTGTTTTTTTTTCCCCTTTAGCTCTTGTGTTTAAGCTTGTGGAACTACGAGTATTGAAAAGTTAAAAGAGGGATTTTGGTGGGAATGCTCATTGATCCCTTCAATAATATTCACTCAGCACGTACACACTGGGTGTAAATTCAAGAGCTAAAGGCAGAGTTCACCACAGCAATAGAGGTAGTTTTGGAGTCCAAGCAACTCTTAGAGGGATCAGAATATTTTTATCTTTCCTTTTCTGTCTATAGACAGATTTCCTGTGTTCTATACAGGAGAAGAAATAGGCCAGCTGCAGCCGAATTTACAGGTAGCAGTCTGGGTGTAGGAGACTATCACCACAGTTTATCTTGGTCCCAACCCAATGAAATGGTTTGCTTCAACTGTGTATCCAGAACGGCTTTGACGGAGCAAACCGGCCTCCAGGGACCCATTTATTCTTCTCCAGAGAATGGGGTGGTGGTGCTTAGCCTGACTTGTGAAATCAGTGTAATGAACTGTCTCCTTCTCCTCCTCTTCCTTTTCCTCCTCCTCCTCCTTCTCCTCGTTTTTTGTTTTTCCCAGACCGAGACAGAATTTCTCTGTGTAGCCCTGGATGTTCTGGAACTCACTATGTAGACCAGGCTGGCTTCGAACTCACAGAGATCTGCCATCCTCTGCCTCCCGAGTGCTGGGATTAGAGGTGTGCCCACCGCCCAGCTTGTAATGAACTTCTTCTTCAGATTTATTTCTATTTCATGTGTAGGGGTGTTTGTCTGAATGTAAGTCCACCACGTGTGAAACTCCTGCTGAAGCCACAAGAAGACAATGGATCCCCTGGAATGGCTATGAGCTGTCATATGGGTGCCAGGAACCAAACTGTGGCACTTGGCAAGAGCAGCAAGTGTCCTTAATTGCTGGTTACCTCTCCAGGACTCCCCTTTTAATTTTTAAGAAATATTTTTGTGTCTGTATGCTGTGGGGCGTTTACCCACCAACCCCACAGTTCCCCAGAGTTTTCTTGAGTATGAGCAGCAGGAAATATTAGACAGAAGGATTTATGTTGTGGAGATAAACAGATAGAAAATAAAGAATAGCCTCGAGAGGGCCCAGAACCTTTTCCAATGGGCCCCGACTGTCTCTGCCCCAGGGTACTTATAGAGACACCAAGGGGGTGGAGCAAAAGACCTCCCGGCCAGCACAGCCAAGTGCAGACCATCTCAGACACCTGCACTCAGGCCTGTGGTCCTAATCATCCTCTCTATGAGGACCTGCTGGGTAAAGCCACGAGGAACCTGAAAATGGGTTTCCACAGGTCCCCCTTTCTTAATATATAAAAAATAGCCGGGCGGTGGTGGCGCACGCCTTTAATCCCAGCACTCGGGAGGCAGAGCCAGGCGGATCTCTGTGAGTTCGAGGCCAGCCTGGGCTACCAAGTGAGTCCCAGGAAAGGCGCAAAGCTACACAGAGAAACCCTGTCTCGAAAAACCAAAAAAAAAAAACAAAAAAAACAAAAAAAAAAAAAACAAAAAAAAAAAAAACAACAAAAAAAAACCAACTCGTTATTAATGGCTTACAACAATCTCCATAGCTGTTACACCTCCCATTATGGGAGTAAAGGAAGATAAAGATGGCATTTCTCTTTTGGATTAGGTCCAAAGTGACTACAGCAGTCTTTAGCTGCATCAAGCCCTTTCTAAACCAAAAACTTAATGCAATCGCAAACTTAAAGCATCCCTTAACTTCATCGTTACCATTAACAGGTTAACATAAATATTGCTATACATAGTCACAATTCTCCCAGCCTTACATCTTTAACTCTTAATAAAATCATTTGAATTTTCTTGCTAACAGAACATAGGAAAAACTTCTGATGTATTCATATCAAACTTAAGTATTTCCTTAACTCCACAAAACCAGGGTGTATTAATATCAATAGGTTAAACATAATTTCTGCAAACATACATTCAACCTTAATTCACTCATAACTCCTCCTTTTCTTTATAATTTTTAAACAAAATCTCAAACCTAGTTAGAAAAAACCCAAACTTAAACAATTCCTACAAACCTATATTGAAAAGCAATATTCTCAATCTAACCATTAACACTTTGAAAACTTTTAGCAAAACATCCAAAAGCAGTTTCTTAATAAAACTCTTTACACTTTAAAAGTAGTCTCTTAATATACCCATTTGCATTTCTTACTAACAAAACATGACATTAATCCACTCAAACAACATTTTTTTTTAAATTAAGTAGACTAAGGAATATTAACTCTTCCTTTTCTTTATAATTTTTTAAACAGAATCTCAAGCCTAGTTAGAAAACCCAAAATTTTCCATTTAAACAGTTCCATTTGTAACACAAAACCAGTTCTGTTTGTAATTCCATTTTTTGCATAAACAGTTCCACAAAACAATTGCATTTTTAACACAGAACAATACATGAATCACCAGCATATATGCATACACAAAACTGCATCTTGAGTCAAGGTAGAAACAATAAATTTCTTCATTTAAACAGTTCCATTTTTAACCCAATTCCAGAAAACAGTTCCTAGGACATTAATATAAGTAAACTCAAAATTGTCCCATTGCAATGAAATCTCTATTGTTCATTTAATTTCTTAAGTCCCAAAATTCAAATAATAAATTCTGGTAGGAGCCTTCCAAATATGAAGAAATCCATAACAAAAATCTTTTTGTAGTTTTATCTCATTATTTTAAGTTCAAAAAGTTCAAAAAAGTAAATTCCGGTGTCAGGCTTTCACTTCCAAATATGAAGAGACGTTTTACAACCAAAACTTTTTGCAGTTAACAATTTTAGTTCAAACAAGCATTTCTGCAACTTTTATTCTCAAGCCAGAGACCTTTCTAGGTATAGTAGTATTCTAAACCGCACCGTTTTTGATGTTAGCGCAGGTTTTTCTGTGTTGCGTTGATTTTCCATGGATCTCAGCAGCGGATGCCTTGTGCTGGTTCTGGCATCCACCATTCTTAGCTTCTTAGCTGCTTCTGGAGCTTTTGAAACCATTCAGACTGCCTGCTTTACAGTCTACTACTACCTTCTGTGTCTCAGGTTACTTCATATACATTAAGAATAGACTCACACTTAACATTTACATTTTACAAACTCACATATAGCATTTTTTGCCTTGCAAAGCATTTAGACTCACATTCAACATTTACACTTTTTTTTACAAACTCACATATAATGTATTAACATCTACTTATTTATACTTCTTAACTATAGAAGTACTTTAGCAAATATATTTCTTATATACTTCTTATATTCATTCCATCTTCTTATTTAAACTACATTTACAATTAGCATCTTTACTTCTTACAAACTCATTACTACATGTCTTAAGACTACCTTAGATACTTCTTGCAAGCTTATATTCTTTTTTTTTTTTTTTTTTTTTTTTTTTTTTTTTTGGTTTTTTCGAGACAGGGTTTCTCTGTGTAGCTTTGCGCCTTTCCTGGAACTCACTTGGTAGTCCAGGCTGGCCTCGAACTCACAGAGATCCGCCTGGCTCTGCCTCCTGAGTGCTGGGATTAAAGGCGTGCACCACCACCGCCCGACTGCAAGCTTATATTCTTAAAGGAACTCTATAGATCTATTTTACAAACTTATATAGGGCTACCATTAGCATATATTTAACTTAGCAAATACCTAAAGATTTCTTAACACAGATCTAACAAGACAGAATTTCTACAAACTCATATCTTATTTTCATCTTTTTCTATTTCTTACTCTTAATCATCATCACTATCTCTATTAGAAAGATTCTCTTAACTAGACAGGAAGTACGTACATCATTTCTAAAGTTTAGAGTTTATAGTCAGCTTTGCTATACAACACTGGGATTTTTGACTGTTGTTATAGAATTGTGATACTTGTTGCTAGGGGACTGTAACATTCTTGGGATAAAGCCACACCCCAAAGCTGAGTTCTCTCAGCTGTTTGGGAACCAGCAGAGATGTACTGTCAGTGGTAAATGGTTTTTAACTAGAGGCTGTCCCTTCACCCAAATTCATAATAGCTCCCCTAAGTGCTTCAATTCAGACAAATGTTTCTATTGCAGCAGTACTTTTGGTTTGTTCTGCCGAAAAACTTCACTTCATGCTGAGGGTGAAATTACCGTATTAGCTGCTGTAAAGCTCTCCGCAAAACACTGCACAGCTAT
This sequence comes from Peromyscus californicus insignis, assembly GCF_007827085.1. NCBI lineage: Eukaryota > Metazoa > Chordata > Mammalia > Rodentia > Cricetidae > Peromyscus > Peromyscus californicus. The sequence continues at coordinate 17,817,119 of NW_026294584.1, forward strand.
TAGGTGATATAAAGTATTTTTCTAAAGGAGCTAATAAAGCCAAAAGTGGCACAGCTCCGAACTCTATTTCCTCACTGTTTACATTAACCAGTGACAAAACCTCAGAAACACTAATCGAGCCACTTTCATTCTGGTTCCTTTATGGGAACGTCATTGGAGCTGATCTTCCTTAGTTCCTTACCAGACGCTCTGGTAACTACTGAGCTTCATTTTCCTCTTGTGAAAAAACAAGAACATGTCCTGGACCCCCTATTAAAACAGGATCGGGACCCTTCCATAATCCTGAGCAGGGATCTTTCCATTTCACTTGAGCAAAAGTCACTTGGATGCCACTGTGCCAAAATCTATCTGCGGCAGACTGTTCATAGACATCCATATTCAAAATGTTCAGAACAAAAAGAACATGATGTAATGCATTATGTGGTGATTGGGGTAAATTTCTTTCTTTTTTATTTTTATTTTTTGAAGTTGTATTTTGAGACTGCTATGAGCCCTTTACAATATCTTGTCTCTGAGGATTAGAAGGAATACCTGTTTTATGTACGATTTCCCACTGGGTACAAAATTGTTGAAATGGCCGGGCGGTGGTGGCACACGCCTTTAATCCCAGCACTTGGGAGGCAGAGCCAGGCGGATCTCTGTGAGTTTGAGGCCAGCCTGGGCTACCAAGTGAGTTCCAGGAAAGGCGCAAAGCTACACAGAGAAACCCTGTCTTGAAAAACCAAAAAAAAAAAAAAAATTGTTGAAATGCCTTTCTACTATATCCAGAACCATTATCAGTTTTTTTTTTTTTTTTTTTTTTTTTTTTTTTTTTTTTTTTCGTTTTTCGAGACAGGGTTTCTCTGTGTAGCTTTGCGCCTTTCCTGGGACTCGCTTGGTAGCCCAGGCTGGCCTCGAACTCACAGAGATCCACCTGGCTCTGCCTCCCGAGTGCTGGGATTAAAGGCGTGCGCCACCAACGCCCGGCCATTATCAGTTTTAATAATTTTTGGTATATCCATATATGAAAAACACTTCAAGCAGTGCATAATTACATGTTTTGTAGCTTCCCCAGGTTGTGCACTAGCGATTAAAAATCCTGAGTAAGTGTCAATGGTCACAAGTACATATTTTAATTTGCCAAATTCTGCAATATGAGTAACATCCATTTGCCATAGATGATTAGAAAGAAGACCTTGAGGGTTTACCCCTAAATGAGGGATAGGTAACAACAGAGCTTTTCAATAACTCCTTCAGAGACATTTTCTTCCACTGATAGATCTTCATAATATTTTGCTTGTTCCTTCCCCGCCAGATGCAGAGCTTTAGGTATCTGTCTGCGGCTCTGTACCTCTGCTAGCTGCCTTTGGAGGTAGGGGCTTTTCTCCCCCCAAATCTGCCTCAAATTCTAGCAGCTTTTTCAGGTCAATCATTTTCTGGGGGAGGAATATGTCCCTTCTCCATTTCTTCAGAGAGTTTCCCAGTTTGGTCTCAGTTTATGCCCTCTGCCCCAGGAAGAGTTTCTGACACTACAGTGGCGGCTTTCCCCGCTAACTGAAGGTAGGGGCTTTTTGTCCATTTCTGTTTTCAGGGTCTGTGGAGTTTGCGTACAGACTGAAAATCTAACAAGAGAGGTTTTTGCCATCTCTAAGCTCAAATTAGGACAGGTGTTTTTCCCTCAGGCCTTTCACCTGACCCAGTCCCCCAGTGGGTTGTGTTTGCTTGTCTGAGTGCTCAAGGACAGAGCTTATGCCAGAGGCAATCACCCCTTAGGGCTACACTCCCTCATCTTAAAAGGGAGTCAGTTGAAACAAAGCTTTTCTCAAAGGGATGCTTTCTCTGACAGAAAAGAAAGCTTTACTCCTGGATAGTTCTGTTCTGCCCTGTCTGGGCTCTTTCCCCAGACAGTGTTCTTGACTCAGCAGCACAATTGCTTCAGACACAGTTCGGCTTTACTGTTTTCCCAGAAATGTCCTTACTCTGATAGGAAAGCTTTTCTCACATTTCTTTTTTGCAGCTGTGGACCTATCAACCCGGGACTTGTAGGAAAGCGGGCAACTGTGCCGTTCCCACCGGCTTTAGCTTTGTTTGTTCATTAGCAATCTTCCCCTGGGTCCTGCACCTTCCTGCCTCAGCTCTGTTATGCCCAGATTGTGACCCCAAAGATACCATCAAAGACCTTAGGTACAGAATGCAAAAGCAAGGTTTATTTTTGTTTACAAGCCGCAGGCAGGGAAGCTCGATCCAAAGCACTCACTGTGAGGCCAGGAGGAACTTGCTTTTTCTTTGTGTGGCTAGCTTTTTAAAGGCAAAATCCACAAGCCCTTCAGGGGGGTTGGGGAGTTTTGCACGGGTGCAACTCGGATTGGTTTATTTTTATCTCTGTTCTCTTTTAATTGGGTGAGGGTATGTAACCTTTGAATTTACTGGTTGGTGGTTACAATTTATTACTTTGGGGGCAGTCCAGTACAAGTCCCAGGCTTTGTCTTTGAGCCACCATGGGGGCTGGCTGGCCAAGCATGTACTGCACATAACTCTAAGTTGGTGAGGGGCCCCAGAGAGTAAACATCTGGCTGAACTTTGAGCAGTCAGAGTACGTGCAGAAAGGGAGCTACTGCAAGGACTATGTCTTTTGTTCATGGCCCTCCCAGAAACTGCTTGCTCAAGTCTCAGGAAACTAAAATTGAGGCCTGATCTCTGAGAGAAGACTGAGCAGCCTGTTATGGCATCTGCTTGGTCCTTTCAAGCTCTGTGCTCCAGGAAGTTTACAACTGCAGGAACCCTAGTATCCCTGAAATGCAATCCAACTCAGAGATGCTGGCCAGTCACCTCTGGGTTTTTGGTCAGAAGCGAGGATACAATGCTAACAGTTTGTATTGCTTCAGGGGATCTTTGCATTAGGACGATTAGGAGCACCTGTTCATCCTGAAACACTCACTCAAAACCCTTGATGCCTCAGCTGGGCTGTAACTGAAAAGCTTGGCTTTTTTGCTTTTCTCAGGTAAGGTTTCCTGCCCTTTTGGGCTCTTTGTAGCTCTTTACCCCCACTCTCCCAAGCGTTTCCCTCAGGGGACTTTGACCCACTGTCTTTTACTAGCTTGAAGAGACAGAGCTTAGAAGAAGTTTTTAGGAACTTGTCCCTGCCTCCTGCATTGCAGGGAGGATTTTTAAAGCTTGAAAGAACTTGGAGAGGTTTTGCTGTCTTAAGAGATTTGCTGTTTTCCCTTAGAGCTAATCACAGGTGGTCCTCATACTAGTATCTTCAGGTGATTTTAATTTTTGTCCTTTTGAGAAAGTTAAAGGCTTTAGTTTTTAAGTTTAAGAGAGCTTTTGAGAAAGATTAAGGCTTTTTAGAGAGATTTTTTTCCCCAAAATTTTCCAAGAAAAGCTTTTTAGTTTAAGAGAAAGATTTTTTTTCCCAAGAGAAAAGACCAACTTTCCCCAAAACTTCTGAACTTTAAACTTTTTGACTTCTTACACCCACATTTTTGCCCTAGGGAGAAATCACTTTGTCCTGCCGCTTGGACTTAGCATTTCAGCTGTCCCCAGGTCAAAAGCTTCCATGGGAAACTTTTTCTTCCCCATAAACTCAAAGAAGAGCTTTTTTACTACCCGTAAAGCTCAAAGAAAGATATTTTCCCCAGTTTGCGTTCAAAGTCCCCAAAGTTAGAAAATTGAAGAGTTTTTGTCTAGTTGCCTTATTTTTTTCTACACAATCTTACACTTCTAAGTTTTTCCTACACTATATTACTACCCTATACCTTATACTTATTTTTCACAGACAGAAACTGAGAAAGGGATAGAAGATAGAAAATTTTGACAGAGAATTTTGCGCTGCAGCATTGGACATCCTTCCAGTCCGTTTTCCTTTTCTCTTGAGGATAAAACCCCTGCCCCTCAATAATATAATATATTTTCCATAACACTGGCATGCCACTTTCCACTGGCAGGGCTGACTCACACTTTCGCCAAAAACTCTGTAATAAAACTATTATTTTCCTTTTTCTTTAGTCCCTATTACTTTGTCTTTAGTCCCCTCTTTTTTGTCTTTAGTCCCTTTTCTTTTCTTTAGTCCCTGTTCATGGCACCATTCTGCGGGGTGTTTACCCACCAACCCCACAGTTCCCCAGAGTTTTCTTGAGTGCGAACAGCAGGAAATATTAGAAGGATTTATGTTGTGGAGATAAACAGGTAGAAAATAAAGGATAGCCTCAAGAGGGCCCAGAACCTTTTCCAATGGGCCCTGTCTCTGCCCCAGGGTAGTTATAGAGATGCCAAGGGGTGGAGCAAAAGACCTCCTCCCCCAGCACAGCCAAGTGCAGACCATCTCAGACACCTGCACTCAGGCCCCGTGGTCCTAATCATCCTCTCTATGAGGACCTGCTGGTAAAGCCATGAGGAACCTGAAAATGGGCTCCCACAGTATGCAATGTACATCTCGGTGTCTGCAGAGGGTGTTGGATCCACTGGATCTGGAATTACAGGCCTGTAGGAGATGCCTGACATGGGTGCTGAGGTCTGAACCTGGGTCCTCTGGAAGAGCAGTAAGTACTCTTGATTGCTATCTCTCCAGCACCAAGGAACTTTTTTTTTGAGACAGGGTCTCATTGTGTAACCATGACTGGCTTGGAACTCACTATGTAGACCAGGCTGGCCTTGAACTCACAGACATCTGCTTGCCTCTGCCTCCACAGAGCTGGAATTTAAGATGTCTACCATGCCTGGCAGGAGCGACTTCTTAATGGCATTCAGTCTTAAGAGCATATAGCAGTAACAATGAAATGATCTATTTGTACACAGCTCTGAAGAAAATGGGTGTTTCATCAGACCTCATTGTAAATGCTGAGCATGTACTATGACTAACTTCTTAATAAGTCACAAAATTTCAATATCTTAATGAAGATTAATTCTCAGCTTTATAGTATCCATCAGGAATATCTCCCTTATAAATTTAAAATTCAAATGCAATTTATGGTCTAAAAATATTAAAGGCAAGTCATGTGCGAGCTTCCAGGTGATGCTTGAGGTCTAATTTAAACATATCCACAATTACCCACAATGAAGGGACTATGCATAAGCAACTATGGTCCACTTCTGCCTTTTTGTGTAATATCTCAGCTCTGTCTATTAATTTGCTTCTAATAAGTATACAGTCAATCAAAACTGAGCAAATTCCTTTGTATTGACTATGACTTCACCTCCTGACTCGGTTTTACATACTCATATTCCAGACCAATTTTAAAGGACAAAACAGAAAAGAGAACATGTATGAAATACATAGCAATATTTTTATGAATTTTGAGTTAGCAGATCTGAAGAATTCCCTGTAAGCTCCCACTAGGATTTGCCTTTGTCTAGGCTGTACGTTGCATTTAACTTTAAAACTCTGCAATATTCATGATGGGTAAATTGAAGCTGAGAACTGAAATAGTAAATGCAACCTCCTGGGACCTTCTCGTCTGTCGGTTTTCCTTTGGAAAACAAGTAAGTAGGAATTGGGCTGAACTCCAAAGGGTAAACATCTGTGACAAGTTACAAGGATCTTGATGGAATCTGAGTGTGGTGGAGATAATGGAAGGGTACGTTTGGGCACAGCTTGGGAGGAAAGGATCCAGAACAGCTACACGTGTGGCATGCACGTACCAGGTTGTGCTTTTCTAGAGTAATGCCACTAACCACAGGCTGTGCCACAGGCCTTCCTGCCACCTTCCACCTTCTCCTTCATTGTGGACCTGTACACATTCAGAGTACGTCTCCCCTGTGACCGGCAACTCTAGGTCTTTGAGCGCTCACCGGCCTTACTTCTGCAAGAATTCTTTGCTTGAGCGTGTGTGCATGTGGAAGCTGAAGTCAGCATCCACGTCCTCCGCTGCTGTTCTCCAGTGTCTCTCACTGCACCTGGCTCAGCAACTGACCAGATGGGCTAGCCTTTGAATCCTAGGTCAGGGGCTGTCTTTGTCCTCTCCACATACAATTACAGGACTGGGTGACATCACCTGGATTTTATGTGGGTGCTGGAGATCCAAACTCAGTCCTCATACTTCCATTTCAGGCACTTTACTGACTGAACCCCATCCCTCAGTGAACTTAATTTTTTTTTTTTTGGTGTGTGTGTGGTTCATGCACATGGGTGTGCAGGTGTGTATCCATGTGTGCATGTGTAAGCCAGAGGAGGGCTTCCTCCTCTCTGCCTTATTCTTGTAAGACAGACTCTCTTGCTGAACCAGAGCTCACTTGTGAAATTCAGGCAGGGGTCCCACAAAATTCTTATGATCCACCTGTCTCTGCTGGGGTCACAGGTATAAGCAGCCATACTCGGCTTTTCTATGTGGGGGCTGGGCATTTGAATCTGGTGCCTCATGCCCGCACAGCAAACGCTCACATCCACTGAGTCATCCCCTCAGCTCACCAAGCCTTATTTCTATGAAACCCTTGCACATCTCTGCTGGATCAGTTTGGTGACGCAAACCTTTTTTCACAGTCCCTTCTCTCAATTGCAAGTTCTGAAGTACTGCTGCCATTTTATTTTATTTCTATCTAAAGCACTTAGAGTCGTCGCCTACTCGGTATTTGTTGAATGAGGTGTAAGCACGGCGGGCTGCTCCTCTTTAAAACATTGTGCTAACATGTCTATGATGCAATGGTACCTTACTGAAAATATAGTCATTTAAGTAAAGAGACAAACAGGTGGGAGAGCAACCCATCTCTCAAGGAGTCAGAAACGGCTGTTTTTAATTGCTACCAACATTTTTATTGTAGGAAATACAAAAGGCATGACAAACATACAAACCATTTTCTGGTTTTGCTTCAACCAATTCAGCTGGCACACAAGTGAATCCAATGGATGGTGACCTTTGAACAATGGTTTTGAAAAGCAATGAATTCAATTACCTGACAATAAATACCTAAATCTGCAGTCTAGCACCCAGTAGAAATCCAGTTTCCAAAGGAGTATTGATCTGTGACCCTCTTCATTTCCTGCCCGTTTCCTCTCCTACTGACACAGAAGGAATACTGTAGCCCTCCCTCTCCAGGGAAGCCCCAGGTTAAGATGCCCTTAGGAAGCCTGGAGTCACCCCTTCCCCAAGCTGCTTTTAAAAATGGACTTCTAGTGACGGGAGATTTGGTAGAAGTTGTGGTCTTTGGATGACAGAGACACACCACACACCTCTACTTTCCCATTCTCCTAAGTGGAAAGGGCTCGGATAAACTGACCAGTATTTTCATCTGCTTCAAAGGAAGGGAGCAAAAGCCTTCAGCTCAGGGCTGTGAAGGGCAGGCTTAGAGATACCCTTTTATGATTTTCCTCCGGAGGGCTTCCTGTGTGGAGTGGGGCGTGTGTGTCATTAGAGTGACACAGGTCTACTTGCCCGTCCGTTCATTCGCTATGTGTTCCCCAAGGTCATTTTTCTGAGGGCTAGTAACCTGGATAGGTAGGGCTGCCAGAGAGGGTGAGCCACACCCACCCTTGAGTTACAGCACATGGTTGGTTCACAGACCCTTCAAAGAAAGGTCCCCAGGTGAACCTGGCAGGCTGGCCTGGCAATCCCACCTAGGGGGCACAGAGAAGAGCCGAAGCAACACCATCACCAGGACTCCTGCCCCGTGCTTCTAAGACTGTGTTCTAGGCAGTGAGCTCCCACACCCCTTCTTTGACCTGTTGAACCCAGAGCACCAAAACAGAGCGTTCTGTAGCAATATGAGCAAACGGAACGAGAGCAATTATGCACCTTGAGGGAATGTGCACCCTGATGTCTGCACCGTGAAATCAAAACAGCAGAATGAGTTTCAAGTATGAAGAAACACAGTAAAAGCAGAGCCTGCAGATGGACAGCATACAGCAGCCTGGAATGTTTTTCTCCTGGGACCACAGCCAACAATGAACACTGAATAATGACTGGGTTTAAAGACCAGGATGCACAGAAACATGCTGGGGGGCATTTATGACTGACATCATGAGTACATTCTGTGCCTGGCAACAGGTATTATCTCTTGATGACTATGGCCAGCCAAAGGCAAAGTGGGGGTGGTGGCCAGGCCTAGGCAAGCATACTTGGTGCTGAAAGTATTTCTCATCACATGCTTGATGCCCAAAACTCGGCCAAGGAGGTGGAGAGCGCCAAAGGAGCAGGTCAGGGTAGTAGCAGGAGCACCTTGGGAAGGGAGGGAGCAATGCAGGGCTGGGGTGTACAGTGTGGGGGACACTGGACTTCTGGGGCTAGCTTATACAGCCTAGATTAGCATCTAATATGTGAGACCTCTACAATTCTAGGACCGTGACTTCAGTCCAGAAAACTACGCGTCCAATGTCCAAATGAAGCTCTTTTTACCTTTAAACATTTCTATTCTAAGAATAAGTCACACAAGAAGCAGCTTACCGTGTACAACAGCTTCGCTAAGGCCTAGAAGCAAGTTTTAACTCATCTGTATAAGAATCCAGAAACACAACACACCTTATAGTAAAAACATACTTCTACATATCTAGAAAGGACAACCCTGTAACAGTCCCTACAGCTAACATGCACTCAGGGACACGGCACTGAACCCTGACACACACTGCTCATCTATACAAACACTTGCCCATTAACCTTCAGCTCAGACCAGAAACAGCAGAAACACAACAGGCTTTTGAATTGTTGGGGATTTCTGGCTGTTAAGATCTCAAATAACATGCGATCCTACAGCAAAGTTGCCTGAAATCTGAAAACACATTCTGAAAGCCTCAAGGCATAAACTGGCAGTTCCGTTTCTACAGAACCCCCCTCCCCACTCCGCTCCCTTCTCCACAGTACCACCTGTTCCCACCACTGCACGGGGCACCTACAAGGGCACCAGATTGCTTTGAGAAGCTTTTGTTCACAGAACCAGTCAGGAGGCAGCACCCAGATGCCTGCTCTGCCTGGCATCCACTTTGCTGGATACCTGCACAGTTCCTAAATTAAGGCAATCTCTACACACTTCTCTACCTTAGTATTTGCTATAATTATTCTTACAGTACACTAAATACACACCTGCCAGAAGCAACAGCTACAAGTCTGTGCCTTTGCCTCTTAACACAACAAGACACCTAGACACCGAAAGTACTACACCTAACCAACTGAAATTTTAATCATGTTATACTCATGCAGCTTATTTGGGGTATCACTGTAATTTTGTTTCCTTAGCTCCATCAAGACTATGATAATGAGCATTGAATTCAAGCCCTAACATCTGCCTTTAGTTGCACTTTCACAGGACTGGTGCAGTTTAGCAATAAATAATATACATGAATAATAATAGAAATAATTTATGTAATGTGGAACTTGATAAAAAAATTCCCCATCTGCTAAGTGCTGTTTCTAGTACACTATTAATTCCATGTACTAATACATCTATTACTGTTCATAGGAAAATAATGAAGATAAGTAAGAACTGAAATATACATGGATACACTGTTAGAAATAGGGCCAGAGTGAAAAGATACATGATGTGGGGGAATGCCAAGAAATGATGGAATCTATTTTAATCACTCAGAGAGAGACTTAAGGTCAAACTCAGAGATGTTGGTGGCCACAGAAATATTGCTGGCTAATACATATTACTGCATTTTATAAAACGGAAGATAAGAAAACATCAAGTGGGGGAGAGGGCCCCTCAGTCTTAGCTCATCAACAGAAGGTGGCGAACCCCTGCCTGAGTTAGGACGTACAGAACTCTGTGGCTTTGTGCTCAATTAGGGCCAGACTTAAGTCCTGGCAGTCAATGTGTGCCTATGTGTCCCCTGAAAAAAAAAACCAACAAAACAAAAACAGACGAACAAAAAATCCTACATTTGACAGTCTCAAGGTGTTGATTATTTGTGTGACCCAACAATTCACACAAAAGCTTCTTCTGAACAGGAAAACGTTCTTTCTGCTCAAGGGATAATTTGCTCATTGAAGAAAAGAGAGAAATTGGAAACTAAAGAATTACATGCTTGTGCCAAAATGAAGTAGAAAACAGTTTTTCAAAATGAAACATTTCCAGGAATAACTTTCTGCCACCATGTATGTAGCAGGAAAAATAAAAATTTCTTCTGTAATTATACATCTAAAACAAACCCCACAAACTTTGCGTGTGAGACGTCTGGTAAAGGAGGTGCAGGCAGCATCCAGCATGTCTCTACACCTGAGCGAGCGAGTGAACTGATGCTCAGAGGCAGCCACGTGCTCCTCAGAAGGCACCACAGAGGTTGTGAGCTGCAACAGGGCATTGGCTCTCCTACAACCAGCTCTGGGCCTGGCCCGGCTCCCTGGCCTGGCTGCCCCGGCCCGGCTGCCCCAGCCCATCGTTCTGCCTGGTGGGCTTCAGAACGATTGCACAGAGCAGACCTGGGGGAACTTGGCCTTTCACTGAGGGGCTTAACCTGGAACTGCCTCAGTGAGAGCAGAGGGGTGAAAAGGGCCGGAGGTTCTCAGGGCCTTGGCAGGGCCTGGTCCGCATTCTGATTCAGTGTAAATAACTGAGGCTCGCCTGCCTGCCATTCTGGAGTGAAGTCAAGCAGGGGCGTGTGCGTGTGTGTGTGTGTGTGTGTGTGTGTGTGTGTGTGTGTGTGTCACTCAGAAGGGACAAATGCTTTCTGTCATGGTGTGCCAGAAGCTGAAATACCGTGTCTGTCCATCCCCTCTGCTCTGTCAGCACTGGCTCCGGGGGAAGGTCTCTGAGCAGAAATGTGAATTCACAATGCAGCATAAAACCGACTCTGACAGCGGAAAACCCAAAGCCTTACGTAGATCCCTCCTTCCTGAGCTGTTATGTTCATATATACATACCCAAAATTTTTAAGGATTAGAATTGAAGTGTTTTCACTTGTGGTTTACACGGGTCCAAAAACTACCAGTTCCTCGGTCATTTGCAGGGACGTTTTTAGCACTGCAGGCTTTAGAAAGGGTTTGCTAGACTCAAGTTACTGACGCACTCCTGTTCACTTGAATTTAGAAATGAATCACTGTCACAGGGCCACAGAGGGCGGAGGGGGAAAGCAGCAGACAAGGGAGGTGGGCGTCCTGACTGGGGCCCCTCTTCACAGAGGAGGGTTGACTTCAGGGAAGTAGAAGTAGTTGGATGTCCTAGAACTGCAGGTAATTTTGGGTGCCTCAGAAATGTCCCCTCAGTAACTGTAAAGGCATTCCTTCATCTCTGAAGTGCCATTCTCAAGCATAACTTAGTCACTCAGAACCTAGCTGAAAAGCAAAATGTACAAGCTGCACAATATTGTGAAGACTGTCAATTATCTTAAGAAACATGTTAGATGACAGTTAAAGATGCGTGGAAAACAGTTTGGGGTAATATCTCAAAGAGGTAATACCTCTTTAGCCTTGGTCAGATTTTTCTCTGAGAGCGCCACCTTGTGGAACAGACTGGGATATAGCAACAACCCCCTCCCCCTTCCAACTTCTGCCCCGACAAAACCAAACAACTCCCAATACCTTTCATTCTCACCATTTTAATTCGGAATTATTGTAATACTATTTCTGTAGACTTTTGAGGAAAAACCTGAGGAGAATTTATTCTCAGGTGGCTATTTTCTTGGGGGCCAGAGAAGCAGACCACAGAGGCACGGATATCCTAGCAGTAAGTTAGATTTAACTTGCTGAAAACCCTGGAGGAAACATCCAAAAAAGGCAATTCGGTACTTCATTAGAAAAATTCAAAAAACCAAATTGAGAAAAACAGTTAAAAATTGAACCTGGACGGTGGTGGCGCACGCCTTTAATCGCACGCAGCACTAGGGAGGCAGAGGCAGGTGGATCTCTGTGAGTTCGAGGCCCAGCCTGGTCTACAGAGCGAGATCCAGGATAGCTAGGGCTACACAAAGAAATCTTGTCTTGGGAGAAAAAAAAAAGCATCTCTTTCAGAAGACAGTAGGGCAAAAGAATAATTTTCGCTTATTTCCTTAAAAAAAAAAACAAAACAAAACTAAAAGCCAACAGAAATTAGATATGCTTGAGATGTGCAATCCAGGCGCCTGGAAGAGGCAGGAGGCTGTAGACACCAGGCCAGCCTGGCTTGTCTAACCAGACTTACCCCCTCCATAGACAGGAAGCTGGGAGGAGATGAAGGTGCTGTGTTTCTCCTGCATGTGAGGGCCCACTGTTCCTAATCATTCCAGGAATCACACCTTGCATCAGGCTTCGGTAGCATGAGGCTCTTCCACTGTGGAGAATGAATGTATGAACACCTTCCTAACTATGGACCCAGATATAAGGATGCACATGATGAAGGATTTTTGGATAAGGCTTATAGGTTGTCCATTCTCAGCTGCCTAGGAGGTAAATGCCACTTAAATTTTCATTATTTTATAGTGAATATTCCTAGGCATGTATATATAGTGAGGATAGCTGCTTTTTTCCTATGAAATGAGGGAGGAATACCAATGATTCTGTGTGTCTCTACAAAACTTGTATTTTTTTGACACACCAAGTCCACAAGTGCTGGATGACTTCAAAATTTTTTCTTGGAATATACTTAATGGCAAAAGTGTATTATTCAAAAATGTATGTAAATTTGAAAATACCCTTTGAATACTGTTGTTTGTTCCCATTATTTTGTAGTCTTTAAAGGTTCTGAAATCACACAGCATCGTTATTTCCTGTCACAATGTAAAGCATGCATTCTCGTGCAGGTTATCAACAGATGCTAACACAGGAAGCAGGAACAGTGGCACGGGACTTAAAGCTCTTCTTTCCTGGACCCAGCTGTGCAACAAAAATGTGCTTTCAGGAGATGTGAGTCACTTGGTGCTCCTAAAAAACAGTCAGACTGGGGCAGCGGCGCACGCCTTTACTCCCAGCAATCAGGAGGCAGGGGCAAGCAGATCTACTTGAGTTCGCGGATAGTCTGATCTATAAAGTGAGTTCCAGGACAGCCATGGCTACAGAGAAACCCTGGTGCGTGTGTGTGTGTGTGTGTGTGTGTGTGTGTGTGTGTGTGTGTGTGTGTGTGTTTCTAACTACGATGTTAGAAAGTTTACATGATTTAACTCCCACAACAAGAATGGCTATAACTGGCCTTGGTAGGCACAGCTTTTCAGAGAAGCAGCTATGGTTACTTTAAAAACAATTTCAGGACATACTTTAAAGTTCAAAATGTTTGCTCCTTTTGACTTTCTCAAACAAGTTGGCTAGCATCCTATTCCAGAGGCAACTGCACCCCTTTCTAGCCAACTGCACCCCTTTCTATTTAAGGTGTTATGCTAGAATTTTTATTTTCATTAAAAATGATCACACGGAGATACAGTTTTTAAGTGACGACTTCTGAGCTGTTTTAAGTAAATCACTTAAGGCTAAATTCAAATCTACTATTCAGTGAGTGGGTTCTGAGAGAAAATCGTGAGAAGCGGGGGGCAGAAATGGTCCCAAGCTAATGAAACAGTTTCTCTGCTGCTTGAGTGCCCGTCTTTCAAAGAGGGACAGAGTGGGAGGCTGCAGCCCACTGGGTGCTCACGGACTGTGCTGCTAAGGGTGGTGGGCGGTGGGGACTCCTCGCCACAAGATAGCGTGTGAACTTATGGGGACTACCTGGAAAACTCCCCTTTTGTTTCTGAGGAGGCTGTCACAACGCCGTGAGTCCTGCAATGCCATGGCCTCTGGAACCAAACCCCGAAGGGAAGCGATTAGGCATGTTCTTGCGCTGTTCCTACTGTAATTTCAAACTTGTTTCTCCTTACTGAAAGCTGTTTCGGCAGAAGGCTGGGGCAGTAGGATCTTCTCAGTGACAAGGGTGCGTGAAACCATCGGCCACAAGGGGGAGCCCTGCTCACTGAGTCTTCATTCTACTTTAGGTTTCCATGTGCTACTAAGGGCCCGAAGGGCAAGGTTCCTTGTATGGAAACTGGGTTTCAGAAGTGTGAGCCTCAGGGAGACGTACATCCAGAGAACAGCTGTATAAACAAAGATCTGGGGCAGAGATGCAAAATCCAGAGAGGTGGGATGCCCTTTCTGCACCATCCTGGCACAATATGACAAGTTCTAATACCAAAATGCTTTGTGATTTAAAAACACCACTTAAAGCAGGGCAGTGGTGGCCGCACGCCTTTAGTCTCAGCACTCGTGAGACACAAGCAGGTGGATCTTTGTGAGTTCGAGGGCAGCCTGGTCCCCAGGACAGCCAGAGCTACACAGAGAAACCCTGTCTCAAAACCAAAAAAACAAACTAACAAAAAATAAAAAAAAAAAAACCAAAACAACACCCCCCCAAACCGAGAATGAACAATCAAAACATCTACTAAGAAATAAGCCCAAAACAGATGACAATAATGAAGTTGAACTCTATACGTTAAAAATTCTGAAGAGTAGATAGATTCCAGTTTAAGATAGCTGTATTTTCCTTGAACAAAGCTAACGGGGGTTGGGTTGGGGTGGGGTGTGTGTGTCTTTTTTTTTTTTTCTTCCAAAAGCAAAACCCTCAAAATTATTTTCACTTTATCACATGGATACTAAACCGAAATGGAGTAGGCCATGGCAAATGAGTTTTATGTTCGATTTCTAGGCCCCAGAAAAAAACCTGCCTTTTGAACCTTGCTCAAAGGCAAGGCAGAATTCACTGTCCCAGTGAGACCTAGGACAGGCCTTGTCTGCTGCTCTGAGCCTAGCTCAAGCTTTGGCCGCACTGGTAACACACCCCAGTGCTTTAACAATGAGGCACAGAACATTCTCCCAGCCTAGCTTTTTTTTTTTTAATCTTGCTTTTGAAAAAAAAAATTCTGTTTCTCAAGATACTGAATCAGAAGAATGTAATAAATGTATTAAGAAAAAAAAGAAAGACTCCCAACCCCCAAAGCTCTCAGGAAGGGCATCTAATTATTCTCTATTCAAGATAATCACATGTATTATTCAGCTACAAAGAATTCAGTAAGGCTTCAGAATATATAAACACCATCTGAAACCTGTCCTACTGTGTGAAACATCAGCCATTCTTTCAAAGTTCTACACTGAAACATGATCTAGCTTCTATACACATGCACCTGAAACGTGACTGAACACACAGCTACACTCCCCCAAAGCTGCTCTCTACACCTTCTAATCACTAGGGCACTAAATTCGAGCACAAGGCAAAGGTGGCATGGAGTAGAAGGGACTGAGAGAGAATAGCAAGGTCCAGCTGTTTATGATGCCCAGGCCAGGCTGGCTCTGCAGAAAGCAGAACTGAGCACAAGGCACCAGAGAAAAGTACACCCTGCGGATGGAGAGAGAGCGAGATCACTTTAGAAAGTAGACAGTTACCTCTAAAAGGAGGAAAAGCCATCCTCCTCCCTCGGACACTGCACTGACAATGTACTCTACAGGAATGGAAAACACTCAGTGCCCGCTGACAGCAACCTCTACACTGGTGACACACAGAACAGTACTCCACACTGCCCAAGTGACCTCATGACAGCAGGCGGGAAGACTTCACTAAGAAGATGTAGGTGGACCCTGTTCGGATTGCAGAATTGGAGCCAAAAGCCATAAACAAGGTCATTTGCAAAGCATCAGTGAGAGACAGTGAGCAGGCAGGTGTGGTGTGGGGGGCAGCTGGGCAGTCTGTCCTTAGTTAGGCAACACGTATTAGACGTGCTGGCATTAGAGAAGGTGGGCACTATACACATAAGGCAGACTGTGGCAAGTGCTCGGAAGTATGGGGTGGCAGGTGTGGAGAACTAAATGGCGTTCCTGTCTCTAGTCAGAACCATCCCCAAATCAGAGAAGGAAGCAATTCCCTAAGACAAAGAACAAAATACCAAGAAACACAAAGGAAATAACATTTCAAACCAGAAAATACAGGCCTTCTCTATCTTTAAAATGTATTTGAGGTACACTCCCTAAATCTATTGCAAGTAATAAAATGCTTATAAGGCCTTTCCCAAAAGAAACAATTGAGTACTGTACTATATATAGGACTTAGGACAAGTAAATTCAGCTTTCCAAAGAGCAAACAGAAGGATGCATGCTTAGAAAAAGTCTCTTAAAAGATACTAGGGTTTTTCCTCCCTTTTTCTTTCTTGTTTTTGTGGTGTCTAGAACTTTATCGTTTACTGCTAGCCAAAGCTTTTGGACAGAAAGGAAATGCCGAGGACGTAGGCTCACCTTTCTAACTGAGAGGACTACACTGCTGAGTCACCTTCATTGAACAAGCCCTTGTTCCTATCAGTCATTTTAGTCCTTAAAATTCAACTATTCTTGTTGTCTACAAAAAGTAACATTTTAGGAGATCAGGGATCTCTCTCTCACACACACTCACAAGTACCAAAGCAGGCCCAGCAGCTGCAGAGGGATGACATCGTAACTCAGCTGGGCCTGGGTTACCCACCCCACACGGGCAGCATTCAAGGCTAGGAAATGAACGGCAGCACAATTGGTCAGCAGCTTCTCTTCTCTGGAAGTTTTCCAGGCTCTTGAAACAGACAGACAGACAAACAAGTGAACGAACATAAAGCTGCAATGACTCTTGCATTGATTTCTGAACAGTAAACTAGGTGGTGTCCTTGGTGGAGCAGAGCCCATCCAGAAGCCGGCAGCTGGAAGGCCCACAGCCAGCCATCTTCACCTGCTCTGCAAGCCTTGCTGAGGGGACTCGTCAGCTACCAACATGCTTCGATGACCAGCTCATGGCATCCCCGGGGAACCTCAGGCTGTGTTCAGCTCTGAGGTGCTCTGGGTGGATGACAGGTGGGTGTGCAGGCTGTCCTTGTACCTCTCCAGGTCTTGGAAGTATGGGTGATTCAGGGCGCCATAGGCGGATATTCTTTTAGCTGGATTAAATGTCAAGCATTTCTGCAATAAAGAAAACATTTTATCAGAAACATATCAAGGTGAACAATGTGCTTATACGTTGGACCTCGGGGCAAGCCTTGGAAAAGGTGACCTCTAAACCTCTGTTCTGCTTTAGGAAGAAAGTCACTAGTATGAGAATGAACTAAAGCACCCCAAACAATAAATACTGCTTCTGTTAAAAAAATTTAATTTCATTGCCAAATAATTGACTTAAAAATCACCTTACAGAATCACACCTTTTTCAAGGGTTGGTAGGCTGGGAGGAACAGCCTTACCTTCATTGAAGTTACCCTCGACCATCAACTGACCTAGGCCTTCAGGGTATCCTGTGCTTCCATGAGAAAAACATATGGCAGGAACCTGCTGCCTCTCTGGCCTGGGCAGCAGAATGAGATAGATACACAGAGAAGAGCAGGTCTGAATCAGGTAATAAGGGCTCTTCACTCAGGAGGTTAATAGCAGACTTCTTACTCACAGGGCTCTGACGACAAGGACAGTCCAGAGAGAAGGGCCTTCCGAGCTCCCAAGGGCAGCACAGTATACACAACATCAATAATTAGGGAGTTTGAGAGTACAAAAGTACTTATTCTGTTTTTTAAAAAAGTCCTACATTTGAAGCATGTCTGTGTTTGTGTCTGTGTGTGGGAATGTGCACATGGGTGCAGGTACCTGTGGAGGCCAAAAGAGAGTGTTGCTGGGGTTGGGAGTTACAAGCTGTGGTAAGCTGCCTGCCATGGGTGCTGGGAACTCAACCTGAGTCCTCTGCAAAAGCTGTGCATATTCTTAAGAACTGAGACATTGCTCCAGCCCCAGAATCTGATTTTCAGTGGTATTTTTCATATGTGCATGGCACACTAAATGCTTATTAAATAAATCAATAACTAGAAGTACCGTTACTTGGTTCCTTTGGGTAAAACATCTGCATAGATGTGAGTCTCAAGTTGCTTCAAGTCTCATGGAACTTTAAACAAGTAAACGTGTTTACTTGTCAAGAAGCCTGTGCCCAAGGAATCCAGAGTCTTCTAACGCTGCATCCAAATACGCATTCAAAACTTTGTGTTAAGAGTTGGAGTAGAAAAGACATTCCAGAATCAAAAGCCACCAGCTGGAAACAAAAATCCACAGGAAGACTACAGCCTCTCATACCGTGTGGTTGTGGCATACGATGCTGTTTGTCTAAATGGGCACAGGCCAACTACATCCCGGGAACTTACCAGAAGTAGGTCTTTGCCTAGTTCATCAATATCTGTCACAAACTTCTCGATGGGTTGGGCAGATTTGGAATGAAAAGCCTGCCTGGGAAGGGCAACATCCCTGGGCCAGTCTTCTTCTCCTGGGAGTCCAATCACACTACAGATGGACAGAAGTGAATGTGAACATTGGCAGTCAAGCGAAGGGCTTCCTCACCAAATCCTAGAGCAGGTAAACACCACAGGGCAGGTGTGGGGACAGGAGCTCCAGGAGAACCTCGCCTCATGGCGGAAAGGAATTCTCACTTAACCTACTGCCCTGTACAGGGCAGGCACACGGCACGATCTCAGACACTATGAAGTTCTCTGGCAGGAATGAACAGCGTCCCTGGCAGCAGACACTAATGGGAGGTATGTGGATGGGACCTGTGGAGTCAGGGGCCAGTCCTGGTGTAGTGACGAGGCAGGGCCTGCTACTCTGAAGACAGACACTTGGATATACAGGGTCCTCCTCTACGCCCGATGACGCTCTGCTCTGTGTTGATAGAACAGCTTTGCGAAGATGGGCTTTCACGATGCCCACCCGGCATAGCTTATTAACACATTACTTTGGCCAAGTTTTTAAATTAAAGAGTAATTTTCTAAACGATTATGTAAATTAGACTCAAAAATAAGGTTAAAAAGTATGTCGGTCCTATCTTATGCAAGCCCTATTTAGTGGTATCCCGAAGTGAGAAACAGTCAATTAAAAGGGTGTCATTTAGGTTTCCCCTGACAACCATTCTGGGATCAGAAATGTGGAGGGAATAGCAAGCCATAAAAAGAGCTTTGGGAATAGGCAGATGTGGCTTCAAATTCAGCACCTGCCCTTAACTGACATGTGAGGACAAATTACATGACAACCATGAGCTCTGGGGTCTTTACGTACGTGACAGTGGTAATTTATGGTTATATGAGGGATGGTGGTAATTTATTGAAGCTGCATACTACAGTGCCTGGCACACAGTAAATGCAGCCAACGTCCATTTGTTACTTATTATTGGTAGGCTGGTGGCTCTGAATAATTTATACATATGTAGTATTATTTCTAGTTTATGTATAGATCATACATAAATATATCTATTATTTATAGTTTATGGTAAGTGTATTTGGACAGTACATAGACTCTGAGTAACTGTGAACTGAAAAACAAAAACATGGTTTAGTAGACAGGGTATACAGTTGCAGATACAGATCCAAACTATTTGAACCCTAGTTAGAAATGGCACTAGCGCCGGGCGGTGGTGGCGCACGCCTTTAATCCCAGCACTCGGGAGGCAGAGCCAGGCGGATCTCTGTGAGTTCGAGGCCAGCCTGGGCTACCAAGTGAGTTCCAGGAGAGGCGCAAAGCTACACAGAGAAACCCTGTCTCGAAAAACAAAAACAAAAAAAAAAAAAGAAAAAAAAGAAATGGCACTAGCTTGCATTAAAATCCTCTTCTGTACTTTCTGCAGCATAGGACCAGAAGGTGTGGCCACAGACATCTTTCAAGAAGACAGATGGTAAACGTCACAGGATCTACAGGACGTTGTCACTGTTCCCTTCCCACATCACAGACCTCCCTGGGAAGAGCAGATTCCCCGCCATCCATGCAGATGCCACCAGACACTAACGCTGTCTGTCCCCGAGGCATCAGCAGAGAGCCACATAAAGGCAGACTCATGGACATAGGGAATCAATGAGCGAAATCACGACTTGTGCAACATGCAAGTATGTTCAATAGCAAGGGCTGTAATGTGAGTAACCAAAGGGTAAAAACACTATTGTAACTACAAAAGGAAACACAGGGATGCGTTTGAATAGGATGGGCTATGGCAGTGGAGGAAAAGAATACTTATTACAGAGACTTTGAAACTTCTATCCCCTTCTAGCCCTTTTATATCAAGACTTTTGTACATTATCATCAGCTACCTGGAAATGGATTATAAGGATGCTTAGAATTTAAATTACTTTACTGGCAGCATTTTTTGAAAAGGTAGTATTTCACTGTGCAGCCCAGGCTGGCTTCAAACTCACAATCCTCCTGTCTTAAGCCTCCTGAGTATTATTAGCAGCTTTGAACATACCTATAGATTTGAAATCTTATGAATACAGCAGCCAGAGCCAAACACTTTCAGAGAAACACTATGTCTATCTATATAAGTAAATACATATTAACTACACATAGGTGTGGATATATGTGCATATATACATACATACGTCAAAATAAAACTTAAAGCCCACCCTCCTGTACAAACCCATGAGACACTTGGGTCAGGTGCATCACCTCAGTGACGGGAAGACAGAATGAGGAGTGAGAGTGCCTGCTGCCGTCACACACCCAGGTCTCCTTACTCCGCACCTCGTATTTTACTTCTATTTAATGATGCTACCGCTCTTAGAAAATGCTAATGTGTGGCCTCACACCACGGCTCACTTCTGAAGCACTCGACGGTCTCTGAAATCAGAATCTGTCTACAGCTTACCTTACTAAGAGTGAGAGACTACAGGACTTTCCTTAGGGGGAAAAATCCACTTCCTGTCCAATAAAGACTGCCATGGCCCATAATGAGCATAATGAGATTGTGACAAGTTCATTAGAAAAGGCTCGCATCACATTTCACTATTTGGACAGCTGAATAGAAGCTGCGATCGTTGACATTTACACTGGAAAGCCTGTCAGGGCTTAGACTCTAATAATGGCTGTGCTGGATGGGGCAGAAATAATTCCTCAAGCAGTTTATCAGTGACACTAGGGTGCAGCATTGTCCCTTTTCTGTTGAGAGGACCATTCAGAACCATGAAGCCAAGCCAGAAACCAAGAAGTGTAATCTAAAGGCACAAAACATACAAGGCTTTGCGGCTGCTTTTCTGCTAGCCACGTGGGAGTGCCAGGCCTTGGCCAAAAGTCGAGTAGGCTTTCCCACGGGACAAGCCAAATGTCCCTTTTGGCCTACTGCACTGGCTCCGTGGTCTAAGAGTACACACAGTGCTACAGGTCTGCAGACCATGCTGGGGGTGGCCAGGAATCCCAGGAGGAGCAGGCAGGGGAGGGGGGCAGATGACGACCTCCAGGGCCCAGCAGGCAGATGCCACCAAGACAGCCTTTCCTTTCCATAAGGGAAAACTGGAATGTTTACTCTCCTGGGTCCCTCTTGAAGATCACATGCACACAGAACACACTGCACAGTCCCAGGGAGAATACGAGTCCAGCAGTGAAAAACAGGAGCCTGCCTTGCAAAGGCAGGGCACGGAACAAAAGCGATCAGCAGAGAATGCGTCCATTTTACAGGACTGTCAGGAGGTGTTGGTGGGTGCTCAGGACCTGGGAAGTCCCCAGACAAGACCAGACCGGACCAGACCAAACCAAAACAACAATAACAAAGTAAACTACCTCCCCAACACACAAATCAAAGTCAGCAAATGTTCTTTCGGCTTCAAAGCATTGGGAACAGCTTCTAATTCCCCAAAGAACCAAGTTATCAGCTTTGGGGTGAATTCCAGGTTTGAAGCAATCACACTTAAATAGATAATTCTGTAGGGGCATTTTTTTTTTTTTTTGTGGGGAAGGGGGAGGAGGAAGTCTTATAGATTCAAAATTCCATGAAAGTCACTTGAGATTCATAAATGTCACCAACCAATGATGACGGTGATGTTTAGCCAGGACCCCTATGCTCTTTCCAACCTATCTAACTTGGGGTGGGGCTCGGCAAAAGTACATTTCCAAATAGGATGCCACACAGCACGCCTTGTGAGAAGAAAGGCCCCAGCTACGTTCTAGCAACATGAAAGCATGCACATCCTCACATGCACAAACACGTAGGCACGAATGAAGTTTGCAAATCATCACAGAGCAATGGAACGAACAGCTGGAAGCAACGAGCGAGCTGGAGAACAGCCTACACGAGAACCTCACGTCAGTTCCATTCCTCAGGTGCAGAAGTGAAAGGAAAAAGGGTCAAGGTAGCAATGCCGAGCTGGGCATAGTGCAGTAAGCTCACCGTAGGGGGCTTCAGGTGACGACTTCTCACTCACACAGTTACTCAGCCACAGTCTAAGATGAGAACCTAGGTCTCTCATTCCCTATTTTGGTGTTCTGAGAGAAAATGTGACGGGGTAGCATTTTTTGTCCTTGGCTTGGGAATGCGATGAAAAACCAACAAGAATGATCAAGGACTCTCAATGAGAACAGGCTGCCTCCCTGGACAGGCTGGGAATCCTAAGCCATCAAGGGTCCCGTCTCTTAGGGGAGGTAAACTGGATGTGACCACAAGCAGACAACACATCTGCACTATGGAGCTTGCACTTAGAGCTCAGCCAAGCATGGAGAAGCAGCAACGACCCGCCCAGGAAGCACACAAGTTTTCAGAGCACAGCAGCATGTCATGACCAGCCCTGTGAGGGGCTCTCTTCTACCCTGTCCCCACTCACCACACCAACTAGTCAGACTGTCTGCAGCAGCAGCTTGAGGCAAGAAAGAGAAGAGAGAAAGGAGAACATCAGAGGAAAGTCACTGCAAACTTTTCATGTGATGGAAGACCGTAATTGTTACTTACTCCAAGATTTTTCCTAGTTGATCCACATCTGAACTTCCGCGAAAAAGAGGCCTAAAAGAGTAAAGACACGTCTTAAAAGCAGGCATTTCCTGAAGTTACGTTCCAATCATTGTCATTATCACTGTCCAGCCGAAAGCCAAATATTCTTCACCGGTGGGAGGAAGAATGACTGTCCCTCTCTGGTTAGGGGAGGCTTTCCATGTATTTCTCTTGCAACAGACACCCTCCTGCTGGCTGTTGACTTTTATGACTATGCACCCGGTTTCATGCCATCACAACAACGAAGTACCATGGTCTACAGGCCCAGGTCTTAAAGTTCAGTTTAACTTGCCACAGGGTGGAGCCCACCTTGGTCCCAGCCTCCCACTAAAGGTACGTGGGAGTCCTGAGGCTGTCCTCAGAGTGCCTCTCACACCACGCCACGCGGGTACTTCCTCCTGGGCCTCTCTCCTATCTGTCCTGGGTCCTGTAGTGTACCACCGCTGGGTCTCTTTTCTTAACTATGCTCCTGTCCTTTCTCTTAGTATTATAGTTGCTAACCATCACATGTTCAAAAATCTTAGCTCTGGCCTTCAGAGGCAACTGTGCCCCCTTCTGAACTCAAAGCCTTCCTTATCTACAGCAACCATTTCACTGGCAACGAAATAAGCTCCCTTTGTGACATTTCTGGTGTTTTCCCAAGTAGACCAAATAGTCCTTTGAGGGTGGGGACGTCTCAAGGTTTCCGCATAAGTCTTGTCCTAATACTTTTCCTAACAGACACACAGTTACTAAACATTTGTTGTTGTTGTTTACACCTGTAGTATACAAATAAATCCTCTTCAACTCCTTGTTCAGTGAATGGCATAAACAGCTATTTTTCTCTTTCTCTTTTAATTTTTTTATTTTTGAGTCAGAGCTTATTGCAAAGCCCACTCTTGCCTGGAATTCATTATGTGGACTTAAGGTAGCCTCCAACTCACCACTACTACCGGCTCTATTAATATTAATCTATTTCAAATATTTATAGGTTTTTGTCAAGAACTGTATTCCTTATTATATTAGATATCAAACGTGTGTGTGTGTGTGTGTGTGTGTGTGTGTGTGTGTGTGTGTGTGTGTGTGTGCGTGCGCGTGTGTGCGCGCGCGCGTGCTGCTGGCCACAAATCCAGAGCCACACATGTAAAAATGAGCACTCCATGACAGAGGCAGCTGCATTCCCAGCCCTTAGACAAGTTTCAGAAATAGCGAAGCAGAAAGTGAAAAAGTGATAAAACTCAAAAAACAAAAACAAACAACAACAACCCACAGAATTATGGACTCTTAGCAGCTGTCTTTTACAGAATGTGAATGTTGTATCTAGCACATTTTCAAATGTTCCCCAAACAGGGTATTATTTAATTTCCACAAAAACTCCAGGAGCAATGAAGGATTACCATCACCACTGTAGACAAGGAAACAGGATCAACAAATGATACACGACTTAACCAACACCTAAAGAATTGCAGACATGAAATTCAAACCAAGTCTGCTTTGCCCCAAAGCCTGCACTGCGCATCTCACGGTTATGTCGAAACACATTTATTTTCATTACTAATGTTCTCTTAGCTCAGTTCTGTGCAGCTAACGCCACCGGGGAGAAGCAGTATGGGACTCTGGGAAGGGGTGCTTCAGAGTCCTGGTATTTCACAAGCTGGTGCTGTGGGATCTTGTATTCAGACTGCTCTCCAAATGTCTATGAGCCTTTATATTTTGTTCTACTTAAGGAACAGAGCAACCCATCAGCTGAAGGGTGCTTGCTGTGTTCTCTGTACCTCACTCCCTGGTGGGTGCTGTGTCTGAGTGTGGGGGGCAGGCATACAATGAAGAGGTGGGGCGCTGGGTGGGGGCTCTGTCTCCATGAATGGGATTCATGCTGTAAGAGGCGGAAAGATGCGCCCTGTCCCTTCTGACTTGTGAGGAGGCAGCAAGAAGCTGGTGCGTTGGAAGCAGGCAAGCTTCACTAGACACTGAATCTTCATCTTAGGTTTCACAGCTTAAAGGACCATGCACAATAAACTTCTGTTGTTTGCATGCACTTTCTGTTTTTATTTTTGTTAGCTAATATTATTTCCTTCTTGGGTCTCTGAGGGAGTTGAAGATCAGTTAGTTATAGTTGAAGGTTAGTTAGTTATAGTTGAAGATTAATTAGGATAGAAAGTGAATTAGATACATTTTGGACTTAACAAAATAGGATAGATAATGAAATTATTTTCTCTGAATTTGTCAAATACAAATGGACTAGACATTGTTTAGACATTTATTACTTGTATATATTGTATATAGTCATTGTACTTTTGTATATAGTTTTTCTTTTGTTAGTTATAACCTTTTTCTTTTTTTTCCTTTTTATTAAAATAGAAAAGGGGAAATGTGGTGGTATTTTACTTGTACTGAAATGTGATTTTAATTGTATGTTAATAAATAAAGTTGTCTGGGGGTCAGAGCTATTAGAGTCATAGCAAGTGCATGGCGTCGGTGGCGCACGCCTTTAAGGACCTGGAGGGCGGTACATTCAGGCAGTGACGAGGCAGTCACATGTTTGGGTTTACAACCAATGACAAGGCAGAACAGGAAGACTTTAAGGACAGACACACAGGAAGTAGGTCCCTTTTCGGAGAGCTCTCTTGGCTGGAGAGGATCCCTGAATCAGGAAGGGTGAGGCTCTTAGCTCTGACCTCTTGGCTTTCTTCTCTGAATTGGCTCTGTGTTTCTTATTTTATAAGACCGTTGGTTACATCTACAGTTGTTTATAAACTACCCAGTCTAAGGGGTTCGTTTACAATTATCAAATAGACTAAAACAATAATCCTTTTGGATCCTTAAGTCTCGGCTCCAGGGCCCAATCTTTTTGCTTATACTAAATTTTTATTTTTCCAAATATTGCCCTTTCTTTTCACTCAGATATTTGCTTAACATCAGAGTAAATTATGAAAATTATAAAAGGCAAAGTCAAAATGACATTCTGAGGTGTAGGAATACATAACTGACCCTCCCTACTATTAAACAGGTTTTAAAAGGCTTGAGGGTGAGGGATACCAGGTTAACCAAGTTTATACACAGAGGAAGGATTACCAGCTAACCTGGTGAGCTGATTATGTGACTATGTAACTGGGCTAGCTGCATCACCTCTCATGAAAATGGGGGCCACAGAAGCTGGTGAGAAATTACTTTTGAGTATCACAGAACTGCGTAACATCAATATTCTGGCCACAGCTATTGAGAAGAAAGCAAAATAGGCTATCTTGAATGGATGCCTCTCCTATGCAAAGGCCTAAGCCTGTCTCTTGTTCTCGGTGCATGTCTTAGGTTATTTGGGCAACTAGAACAGACTCATAAGCCAGAGAAGAGTCATAGGAACAAGAGAAATGGACCCCTCTCAGTTTAAGATGATGGCAAGCAGGTGAGGACCCCACTTCCTGCTTTGTAAAACAGCATGGCTGCCTTCTTGTTCCCTCAAGACCCAACTGAAACAGAAGGTGTTGTAGAATATTATTTTAGAGTGTGTTACTTTTGTTTATGTTGCCTTTGTTTAACTCTGAAGCTGTGTTATTGTGCCTGTGTAAAACACCTGATGGCCTAATGAAGAACTGAATGGCCCATAGCAAGGCAGGAAGAAGGATAGGCGGGGCTGGCAGGCAGAGAGAATATACAGAGGGAGAAATTTGGGAGGAGAGAGAAGAGATGGAGGAGCGAAAAAAGAGGGAGCCGGAGAAGGAGGGGGACATCAGATGCCAGCCACCCAGCTACAGAGCAAGCCACGGAGTAAGAGTAAGGTTTGCAGAGAATGGGAAAAGTCCAGAGACAAAAGGTAGATGATTTAAGAAAAGCTGGCTAGAAACTAAGCCAAGCTAAGGTCGGGCATTCATAAGTAATAAGAAGCCTCCGTGAGTGATTTATTTGGGAGCTGGGTGGTGGGTCTCCTAAAATAGAACAAAAGAAGAAATAAAAAACAACATTTTGGCGTACCAACTTAGGACTCGACTATCCACCTAGAGCCTGAGAAAGCTGAACAACAGCAACCAAAGGACATGGCTCCTGTAAGAGTTTCTGCCAGGCAGTCTCTGCCGGTCACTGAGCCCTTGAACAGCTAGTACGTTAAGTAGGAACAAAAAACTAAGTAAAAATGTCTGCCACAGTGCAAGCATCGGCATTTTAGAGCTCTAGGAAGGTTCAGTGCAGTCCCTGGTCAGACAAACCTTCAACCCGCCTTTAGCTTCAGGCTTGGCTTTCAGGACCTGAGAAGTGGGAGGAGCCGGCTGAGAGCCCCACCAGGAGAATCCGGGTGTAGGTTAGCAGTTTAAAGGTTTGCTCATATGGTCAAAAAAGGCTGAAGATACACAATAAGAGAGATCCAGACAGATAAACCTCTAAACAGGTTACAGCACGTTTAACAATGTGCGTAGGCTTAAGAAAAGGAAAAGGGTATAGTCACAGATTTACAAAATAAAGTCTTTAAAGAGAGAATAAAAGAAAAAAAAGCCATGTAAGATGGGAAATACACAGGTAGTCCGGATGCTGTATGTTATTGTGTTGACTTTGAAGTTTTTGATTGTTGAAAAGCAAAGGACAGCTACAAAGAGACCTGGAATTGAAAGAGGGACTGTTGAAATAAACCAGCCTATATGCTTTAGGAATGCCTTAACTTTTAAAAAGTCAAAAAACAGATCTGTCAAATGGAGATCAAGGGGCAGAGACTAAGTTTTTGGTTTAGTATCTTTTGTGGGGAGAAATGAGGTGAACGTGGCTGGATCTTTGTTATTGAGACAGAGCTGAGCTGGAAGGAAGAAACAAAGAAGCAGAAGGACAGAAAACCACCGTCCGTCCGTCCCAGAATTCCTGAGATGACTTAGAGAGGCCCTACATGAAGAATGAAGGTGGACAGGGATTTTCAATGGAAATCAGTGGGTCAAATGCACACAAGAGAAAAAAAATGACATAATTCCTTCATTTTTAAAGGAGCCACAAAGCAAAGCCATTTTGTCTTTTTTTTTTCTTCTGGGTCACACACACGTGCTAATTCTTTTAAATGTATTATTTAAAAATAAAATCAACAGTACAGATACTTTGTTAAAAGTAGCAAATACGAAGGCTTTTTTTTCAAAGTTTCAAATATATTTCTCTTGTACACATTTTTTTTTTCTGGTTAAATAATGAAACATGAAGATAACTACTTTCTAAGACTAACATGTATGGAAAAATCATATTTTATTACACAGGACATTTCCAAAGCTCGAGAGTTTTAGACATTTCCTTATGATTATCACAAACTACATTGACTTTAGATGACTTTCCAACAGGTTAAGCACACCCTTACATAACAGCACCACACCCTTCCGCTAAAGGTACTGTCTGGCTCTGCCTTTCACGGGGCCCGTTTCTAATTTTATGTCTGCTTTTCCTATCACGCAGCTTGGGATACTTCTTTTGCTTTATAAGATTGTTTCTATACTCGCCTCTTTTCTTTCCTTTTTAAAAAAGTTTCGACACTATTTATCAGACACTCAATTTGCAAAGAAGAATTCTCAATTACTCTGCAAGTGAACACAGCATGAAGCTAAGCTCAAGCGCTTTGGAAGCATCCCCTTTAAGCCTTTTTTAAGGTTTACATGTATTTTCATACTGTAACCTGTATTCCATGATAAATCACTGAACATTTACACCGAATCAACCAGAGGCGCATAGGCGGGTCTTCTGATTAGTCACCTGACAGGTGCCTCTTCCTCGCTTTCCCCCAGCTTGCTTGCCTCCACAGCCAAGAGGAAGCTTTTGCATACTACCGTGAACTTGCAAAGCTCGAAAGAACAATTCTGTCCTAGGACCCCCAAGTTGTTGTAGTGGATCTATTCTTTCAGTTTGTGACAACTCACGCCCCGGGGACAATGCAGCCCTCCAATTATGTCTCACCTGTACGCCAACACCAAGCCACGAACACTGTTAATTTCACATGGATGTAACAGCTTCTTGCTGACCCCAGCGTGGCTTTTCCCCAGCTCTTTCAGACATGACTCGATCTGCATGAACTATTTATTCCCTGCTCAAGCCATCACACAGAATGGGATCAAACTTTATTCAATGCCACACATAAACAAGCTGCTGAAAACACTCTTGCCAGCTCACAGAGAAAGGAGCACAGCTGTTTCATGAATGATAGCGTAACAAAAGCGAAAATAAAAAAGTAATCTGAAAATTCCCCTTTTATGGTATACTCTCAAATAAAGGAAAAAAGATAAATGATAGTTTCTGCTAGCCCCAAATTGTGTTATTATTCATCAGTCCTGTGTACCCCTCACCTCTGTGCATATGTGGCTATAATCTACCTTATATATGTTTCTTGAGATGACTGCAGTAATTTTTTTCGTTTTGAATATGTATGTACGCATATATGTCTGTACATATATGCA
Source organism: Peromyscus californicus insignis (assembly GCF_007827085.1). NCBI lineage: Eukaryota > Metazoa > Chordata > Mammalia > Rodentia > Cricetidae > Peromyscus > Peromyscus californicus. The sequence goes on from NW_026294584.1 coordinate 17,846,056, forward strand.
CATATACACAATCTCTTCTTAATGAGGTATAGATGTGAAAACTGTTAGAGCATGACTTGGTAATCAATAGGAGCTCAGTAAACACAGAAGGAAGGAATACATATTTAAAACAATAAATAGCATATACTGATAAAGTGGAAAGTATAACTACAGAAAACACATCACAGTCATTGTTTACGCTCTGAGTGGCCGAGGAGATGGCTTGGTGGGTAAAGGGCTTGCTCTCTAAGCACGAGGTCCTGATTCCCGGAACCCATAGGAAGCCTGGTCCAGGGGTGTCAAATGTCATCCCACTGGGTCCAGCGCTTCAGTGTTGAGATGGGAAGCAGAGAAGGAGACTCCCCTAAAATCTGTGGGCCAGCAAGCCTGTGTAGGCATCAGTGAACAGCAGAGACCCCATCTTAGACATGGTGGGAAGGCAAGGACCAATACTCAAGTGACCCTCTGACCTCCACATGTTCTCACCCACCCTGGCACGATGAATTTTTTTTTTTGCATGAATTCTTTCACTTGTACGTGGGGATCATTTCCTATTTTGCTCCCCCTCCACCTTTTTGTTTTGTTTTTTGAGACAAGGTTTCTCTGTGTAACAGCCCTGGCTGTCCTGGAACTCACTCACAAAGATCCGCCTGCCTCTGCCTCCCGAGTACTGGGATCAAAGGTGTGTGCCACCACCGCCCAGCTCTTTTCCTATTTTGAACTCCCACATGAACTAGGGCTTTGTCATGTCACACTTTGAAATGAACTTATTTGTCAATATTTGTGTATGTGTAGATAATGCCTGGAAATTGGATATTACTATAACATCTATTTTGGGGTGTAGGATCTCACAAATGTCAAGTATGTACTCTACCACCAAGGTACACTACACCATTTGTAATGATTTTTATGAATAGTATTTTTGACTTACTTTCAAGTTCTTCTGTTAAGATATTTCTCTCTACACTTCATAACAGTTAATGTGAAAACTCTGGTTTTGAAATGACGTTATTTATTTATTTATTATTTATTCATTCAGGGTGTGTATACATTTGTGCCACAGTGAACGTGTGGAGGTCAGAGGACAGCTTTTAGGAGCTGGTTCTCTCCTTCCGGCACGCGGGTGCTGGGGACCAAATTAAGGTCGGCGTAGGTTTGGCAGCAAGCATCTTTACTCACTACACATCTTCGATAGCCCTGAAATCCTTTATGAAATAAACAAATTTCATTTATATAGCTGAGCATTTTTTTTCCTACTATGAGGAGAGTATTGCAAAATCCAACGGCAAAACTGCATTCCTTTCAAACTACAGTGAAGTCAATTCTGGGGCACCACCATGTCAAAACAAACACTTTTTGGTGTTTAGTGGCAAGGATTCTCCTCAAGCCTCTCTTGAAATTTTCTCTACGCATCTTCCTTTCTGTTAATATATACATGTATCTTTTTGGTGGTGCTGGGAATTAAACGTGGGGACCTCACAAGTGCTAAGCAAGCAGTCTACCACTGTGCTGCCTTTCCAGCCCAGTGCTTAAAGGATGTTTGTTAGCTGGAGAAAAGACAGGCTGTACTGGAAACACCCAACTCAACCATTTCTCCCTAAATGACTTTAGGAAAGTCCCTTGGCCTGTTTTATTCTTAGTTGACTCATTTGTAAATGGAGACAGTAACTCCTACTTCATAGGATCCACTAAGTGATACTTTATCATATGCTAGAATGCCCAGCTTCAAAACAGATCCAGAAGTGGTAAACACACGCACGCACGCACGCACGCACGCACTCCTCTTGCTCCTGGTCCACATTATACTGGATGATAGAGGGCTTCAGACGGGAGAGAAGCAGGGAAAGAGGCCGGGCGTGGTCACACACATCTGTAATCCAAGCACTCAAGTTTGAGGCCAGCCTGGTCTAGAGTTCCAGGCCAGGCAAGCCTACATAAGTTAGACTCTGTTTCAAAAAATAAAAAAAAAAAAAACTAAGAAAGAAAGAAAAAAGCAAAACAAAAACAAACAAACAAACACCCTCCCCCGTTTCTACAGGGAACTCTCTCATATTTACGCCTAGCAGTCTTTTCTCGGGGTTACTATGTATTTATGAGCCACAGTAAAGATCTTGTACCTAATCCAAGAAAGAATGCTACTTTTCCTAAAGAGAGCTCTTTAAGTCTGAACTGGCAAAACCACCCCCTCTTCTGTATGCCGTTTTGCAAAAATCCTCAAGCGCCACAGCGTAAGCAGCCTGCTATCAGCGAGCTTTCCTGGGTCAAATCACAAAGGGACAAGTTTCAGATTAACGTCCTTTTAAACAAACAACTAAGAAGAACAAACAGGTACCACTGGCAAACGCAATGAAACAACATTTATAAGTGGGGTGTTCCCTAGTACATGAGTGTACACGGACATGTCCGTTACAGAAAGGAAATGATTCATGCATAATGGAAGATGAAAGATTGAATTCATAAATTCTTCCATTGTACTGAACAGGCACGGAAGCCAGGGGTCACCCTATGGAACACCTCTGTAACCTGCATCTGAACTGTGGCCACGCTTCGGCTGCTGCCTTCCTTGATGGGTAGAGGAATTTTCCACGCCCATAAAGTGACCTTTCTCAAAATATTACCTTCCTATTTTATACTTGCTCTATATTCCCTTCTGTAGTTGTTATCTAAGAAAGTTAACTTCCCACTGTACAGTTACCAGCTACTCAAATCAGCAGATTCAACAGAAAAAGCAAGTCATGGATTTGCCTAATAAATACTAATCAAGGGATAATCCACTTAGCACATGAGGCTCTAACTTGCAGGCAGAGACAAAAAACCCTTGCTACAGAATACACTGTGATATTCTAAGTTCTGTAACATTATGTGCTCTTTATACATAAAGCATTTGGAGGGGCTAGAGAAGTGACTCAGTGGTACGTGCTGCTCTTGGGCTTGGTCCCAAGAGCCTGTAAACTCTAGCTCCAGGGGACCCGAGGCCCTCATCAGGCCTCTGTGGTTTCCTGCACAAACATGGTGCACATAGACACACACACACACACACACACACACACACACACGCACAGTCATAAGTAAAAGTAAATTAAAAAATAAAGTGTTTAGGATCCACATAATCGTTATTTGAACTACACGGTTAGTTTATACATACAACCAATTTATTAAAATGTAAACATATATTTAGGAACATTAATATTTACCCTAAGAATCTTTGCTCCCACAGGAAAAGAGATAAAGAAATGCATGGTTACCCAGAGATGTCTACGTCATGTTATTGATGAAGCCCCCACACACTGCAATTATTTAACACTTACCCCATATGTGGAAGTGGCCTGATTAGCCCTCTTTTACAGATGGAAATGAACTTCCCTGAGGAAACAGCTTAGGAAGTGGGAAGGGTGGGCTCTGTGATGTCAACAGACAGCAAAACAGAAGCAGTGCTTTAGAGAGACTAGTTTGGCCAGGGTTCACCGAGTTAGTTGTGGGGAGAAGACTACGCCAAGGTGAGAGGAGACGGATGGTTCAGCGCTTAAGATCACTGACTGATGTTCCAGCAGACTACGGTTCAATTCCCAGGCAGTCTGGTGTCTGATCGTGCCAGGATTTTTTTTTAAAAAAAAGGGAAGACTACGCCAAGGCAGACTACTGGCAGGTCAGTGCAGAGAGAGACAAAAAGGGCCTAAGTTGGCAGGATGAGGCAGTGTGGAGAGATGGAGAGACACTTGATATAAGATGATCTGAAGAAATACTGAGCCTGACTTGGGAGAAGAAGCAGGGTTTTAAGTTTGCAGTGTTTTTTTATAGCTACGCAGAATGACACAGAAGTGTATGTGTATGTGTGCATGTGTTGGTGTGAGTGTGTGACGCCCATGGCGATCAGAAGAGGGCTTGGTATCCTTTAGAGCTGGAGTTACAGTTGGTTGTAGCCACCCACCATGGTGTGGGTGCTGGGAAATGCACTCAGATCCTTTGCCAGAGGAGGACATGGTCTTAACTCTAGAACCATCCTTCTAGCAACTAACAAAATTAATTTTAGCTATATGTTTTATAATTAAAATGTGCAAGACAGTTTATTAAACAATTGAAGAATGAGTACTGTGAAAACCAAGAAGTTAGGCATGCTCAGGTATATACCCTATGAAACTGAAAACACATATCTATACAAAGATTTGTACATGAATGGCCATAGCATATCATTCCTAATAAGCAAAAGTAGCAACAACCTAAATGTCCATCATCTGATGAATATAAAAAGAATGAACTGCTATGTGATAGAATACCATTTAGCCATAAAACAGGCAGGTGACCTTTGAAACTATTATGTTCAGTAAAAGCATCTAGACACAAAAGAACACATATAGTATGGGTCTGTTTATATCGATATATATGGATACAGATCTACAAAACCATAGGCTAGAGCTGTGGTTGTCTAGAACTGGGTTCACTGGGTAATTGACTATATGACAGGTATAATATCTATGTCTCCGAACAGCTTAAATCCTATTCTCAAAGTGATGCTTAGGAATGAAGGTCTCTGGTCGTGAACTGGATCATGAGTGGGGCTAGCCAGTGCCCTTAGGGAAGTGGCCCTGAGACACGGAATCTTCTGGCTCTTTACCTTGGATGTCCTAGACCCCCCAACTATGAGAAATAAACTTTGTTGTTTATAATCCATCAAGTTCTGCATCTTGTTACAACTGCTTTAGCTGCCTGACACAGACTGTGAATGGGCACTGAGTTTCCCTCTGGGTGATGAAAATGTTCTGAAATGCAATGTGGTGATGGCGGAACATGGCAGTGAACCCACCAGACACAATCGAAATGTTACAGTTTATACTAGTGGATTGTTTAATATGTAGCATCAACCAGTTAAAATAAATAGTTAAGAAATTATATTTCTAAGCAAATATTACAGATTCTGGGCAGAAAACTACGTCTGGCCTAAGTACAAGACAAGCTTAAGCACATAGTAGGGAAATAAATAGTGACGAACACGTATTTTTACCACACAGTCAGAGCCTCCACGTGCTGACACAGTTCTGAATAATGTAAGAATGTAGTGAATCTCTACTATCTGAAGTACCATTCATTTAGGAGTCAATAATAAAATAAAATAATAAACTCCTCCCTCAACAAAAGGCACTATTCTATACCACTCCCTGTTACACTTTGCACTGCCCACGCCTGTGCTTGCCCACTTGTACTAATTTCTTGTTGACTGGTGTCTACACCATCGCAAGCTCTGCCTTAGGACTAGCTTTTAAAAACCTCTGCGTCTACAGCATCTACTACCCAGTTCCGTCTCCACAAAGGAGCTCACCAAGCACATACAGAACGGCGGCTGCTCATCTCCTTACAAAGGTTTTCCTCCTTCTCCATCAACTTAAGTTCCTTGTTTCAAAATCTGCTGCTATCTTGGTTTTTCAAGTTCACACATTCAAGTGTGAACACGTGTATTTGCGTAAGTATGTACATACGAGTGGAAATGCACAGAGAAACAAAACTGGATTTGACTTAATGTCAATGTATACTTTAGTCAGCCTGAACAAGGCACTAGATATTATTTGCCTGAAAATAATGAGTATTTAAAAACTGGGGCTCATTCACAATTATTATCCTAACTCAGAATTTTTGCCAAAACCAGCAGAAGCAGCAAGCAGGCATGCAGGATGGAGCTGTGCCTTGGTGCTGACCTCACACAGGCAGGCAGGCAGGCAGGCAGGGATGGGCTGCTTGGAAGGCCAAGGGAGAGAAACAGGAAGGAAAAAGTACAGCAAAGGCACAATAAGGAGTAACGGATTAGAGAGGGGAGGGGAGAAAGAGGCATCTGAGGGAAAAACAGTCAGAAAGGAAGAAAGCCCCGAACAAAAAGGAAGGACTGAAGCAGAGATGGGGAAATGTCCCACGAGGGAAGGGAGATGCCACTCACAGGCAGGAGGCGTGTGCCGGCATCTCGGTACTCAGGAGCATTGCGAGCTTGGTAACTGCCATAAAAATAAATCACCGAATGGATTTTTTCTTGGTACCAGCTGTGAGTAATTTACTGTTCTGCAAAGGACTCACACCGACTAGAGGATGGGGAATGTGGTGGTGGTGGAGGGGAATCGAGACTGAGCAAGGGCAAGCATACGAGCTTGAGGAAGAGGGGTATTCCACTGCTTTGAGTTCAAACTGGAGAATCAAAATTAAACCAGAAATCATTAACTCACTCGAGCAAAACCCCCAAATTAGTATATTTACCGAGTCAACTGTCCATATGCCTGAATAGAAAGACCAAGTAATCATTAAGGGAAAAAGTCACTGGGAATGATTCTAACGCACCTTCTGTGCGTAGCAGCGGAGAACTGAGCTTAACTAGTGGCGTATACCACTGGTAGCAACTATATGCACAAGGGATGTTTTCTCCCTGACTGGCTGACCGCAAAGCAATAAACAAGTATATCCACATAATGATGTCATTCCCATTATAGGAATGGAAATAAACGGCTGGTTTTTTTTCTTGTTTTGTTTTTCGAGACAGGATTTCTCTGTGTAGCTTTGGTGCCTGTCCTGGATCTCGCTTTGTAGGCCTCGAACTCACAGAGATCTGCCTGGCTCTGCCTCCCGAGTGCTGGGATTAAAGGCGTGCGCCACCACCGCCCAGCGGAAATACGGCTTTTGAAACCACCTCTTGGTCTAGAGAGATGATTTAGTGGCTTGTTGCCAAGCCTGACAAACCAAGTTCGATCCCTGGGTCCCCACATGGTGGAAGAAGAGAGTCGATTCCCCAAAGTCGCCCTCTGACCTACATATGCATGCCATAGTCTCTGAATCCAGGGGCCTCATTCTTTGACATGGTGTGTGTGTGTGTTTGCAACAGCATGTCTTAGGAATTCTGCCATGAGTGGGATCACTACTGGACTCCCACACAGTCATACTTTTGCTAACTGTAATCCAAACAGCAGCAGCTACCAGCCAATGTCATTTTCTCCAGAGTAGAAGTCTTAAAACTTGAGAAAATAATCACCAGAAATTTCTGAAATGAAAGAGTCTGTTAGCTGAAGTGGCTTATTATTAGTTTTAAATACACTTTATTAGGCGGTGGTGGCACACACCTTTAATCCCAGCACTAGGAAGGCAGAAAGAGGCAGGTGGTTTGCTGTGTTCGTGGCAGCCTGGTCTACAAAGTGAGTTCCAGGACAGCCAGGGCTACAGAGAGAAAACCTGTCTCGAAAAACAACCAACAAACAACCAACCCCCCCCCCCCACGCCCCTTCATGGGACAAGAGAGAAGGCTTCATGATAAAGGCACCTGTCACCAAGCCTGATGCCCTGAGTTGACCCCTGGGACCCACAGTGGAAGGAGAAACAGTCTTCTAATCTCCACAAGCACAGATACAGACCTACACAAAATAAGCCTAATAAACTTATTTTAAAAAGCTTTGCTCAGAAAGGAACTATAAGCATCAGCCAGTACCACAAATGGCCTGATGTTGCAGCAAACAGTTCAAACATTCCCTGTAAATCTGCTAAACAATGTAAGACTGGTTTTCTCATTTTCCCTCTTAAACATAGAATCTGCTGAGTATAAAACTCGAACTCTGGCCCTTTAAAGTCAGAAACATTGTCTATTTGTCTCTGAGAACTGCAAAATTAGCACTGTGTCCGACCAGCAAAACAGCACGGGTCCCATCAGATCACACTGGACTGAACCAAGAGCCAGCTTAAGCTTTCTTTTCATTCTTTTTTATTTTTATTTATTTTATATCGTTGGTGTTTTGCCTATATGTATGTCTGTGTGAGCATGTTGGATTCCCTGGAACTGGAGTTACAGACGGCTGTGAGTGCCACGTGGGTGCTGGGAATCGAACCTGGGTCCTCTGGAAGAGCAGCCAGTGATCTTAACTGCTGAGCCATCTCTCCAGTCCAGCTTAAAGTTTTCAAAAGACTTGTTTACTAGATTTGTATTTTTAATGATGGGTGGATACTTTGAAGGTCTTTCTCAAACAGCACTGTAGCCCAAGTGGAATCTCAACCCTGGAGATGCAGTACTTGGCTTGAAAACTAGAGACAAGAAATGGTTTACAGCCATAACAAAGCAGTGACTGCCCACCGCCACGGCCTCTGTGAAGACAGGAATCAAGGACACATTCTGAGACATTATCTAGGCGCACACTTTCGGCTACTCTTTTTGAGTTTGTATTGCATACGAGGAGCGTATTTTCCTTCTCCTTTACCAGTGTGAAGACAGTTGGTACCCTGTGTGAGCACAGTATTCACTCTATCTAGCTCATGCTGGATGGCGGCCCAATACTGTGTGATAACTCAACAGCTCGGTACAGGAAACAAAGCCCACAGCATTCCTCAGAAATTTTATAGACTATCTAGATGGAGCAGGCCTATTTGAATTTTTTTTTCCTTCAGCAGTATCTGAAGAATGTAGTTTTTCATGGGTGGGCACACTGACAGGTGCAGATTCAGATACGAACAAAACACAACTCCATGATTCAGACTCCGGTGCTGAGCTTCCACATCGTACTTCAGCAGGGGACAGACAAAGGGACGCTGGTGTTTGACAACTGAGATGACTCATCAGAGGAAGTTCTCAGCACTGGCTGTGCTTGCTGAAATGAGGCTGGTGAACAAAGCCAGCCCCAGGCTCCCATCCCCCAATCCCTGCGGGCCAGTGAGGTTTTCATCTTAGGAAATGGAAGTGTCAATGTGGACAAACTGTCCCGAGGTATTTATAGCATAATGTGTAGTTTTCTTAAACTGCCTTTGAACGAAAGACTGTGAATGGGGAAGGGATCTGAAATTCTTCTGCTCCTCTGTCATCAGAACGGAACTGTGTTTGTTAATAAACCCAGTTAGCCCTGTTAGAATTTTTAAATTTCTTTTTGTTTTTTTTTTTTTTTTTTTTGGTTTTTCGAGACAGGGTTTCTCTGTGTAGCTTTGCGCCTTTCCTGGAACTCACTTGGTAGTCCAGGCTGGCCTCGAACTCACATAGATCCGCCTGGCTCTGCCTCCCGAGTGCTGGGATTAAAGGCGTGTGCCACCACCGCCCGGCTCTTTTTGTTTTTTTTAAATTTACTTATTTATTTTACATCCTGACCAGTATCCCCTCCCTCTTCTCTTCCCAGTCCCTCCCCCCACCTCCTCTATGTCCCCCCAATCCTCTCCCCTCCACTTCTGTTCTGGAAAGCGCAGGCCTCCCATGGATATCAACAAAACACGGCATATCAAGTTGCAGTAAGACCAAGCACCTCCCTTGTATTAAGGCTGGGCAAGGTGACCCAATACGAGGAGTAGGGTCCCAAAAGCCAGCAAAAGAGTCGGAGACAGCCCTGTTCCGACTGTTAGGAGTCCCACAAGAGGACCAAGCTACACAATTGTCACATATGTGCAGAGTGCCTAGGTCAGTCCCATGCAGGCTCCCTGGTTGTCTGTTCAGTCTCTGTGAGCCCCTATGAGTCCAGGCTAGTTGATTCTGAGGGTTTCCTTGTGGTGTCCTTGACCCCTCTGGCTCTTACAATCCTTTCTCCTTCTCTTCTGCAGGATTCCCTGAGCTCTGCCTAATGTTTGGCTGTGGAATCTCTGCATCTGTTTCCACCAGTTGCCGGGTGAAGTCTCTCTGGTGACAATTTAGCCCTGTTACACTTAATGGCTTTCTGCCTTGTTTTTTGAGACAGGGCCTCTCACTCATGGAGTCAGCCAGAAAGCCCGGTGACCCTCCTGTGTCCACCTTCCCAGCATGTGGACAGCACATGCTGCTGTGTCCATTCTTTTTGTGTGGGTCCCGGGGATCCAAAATTGGTTCCTCATGCTTGCATAGCAAGGACTTTACTGACTGAGTGAGCGCCCGACCCCAAAGCTTTACATTTAAATAAAGTATTATTTGGTGTGTGAGAGAGTTTATGTGCATGAGCCTCTTCCCACGAAGCCAGAGGAGGGCACTGGATGCCTGACAGCTGCCATTATAGGTATCTGCAGGATGCCAGGTTTGTTCCTTGGTGCAGGGATCCCAACTCTGATCCTCATGGCTGCACGGCAATCCCTCTAACCCACTGAGGCATCTCTCCAGCCCTCAGTTTCTATGCAGTGAAATCCATCAACATTTTGGCTTTTGCCTTTCTAATATTTTAAAGGCACATTTCCATTTCAGGCTCTGAAATATTTTCTAGGTTTCTTTACCCTCTCTTGGTCTCATTTTCCACTCGAGTCTTGAAGGCAGCTGTCATTTGTTTTGCAAGGATCAGTGAGAAGTGAATTAGATGACTATTTTTCTTCTAACAAATTGACTGGTTGCTTTGCATCATTAGATGAACAAGCCACTTTACCCTGGAAGATGTGTGATCTATGATAAAGTACACCTTCTCTTAGGCTGAGGTCTGCATTCTGGGCTTTCTAGTCTGTTCCATTAATGTTTGATTCTTCTTTGTTTGGAACCATATTGGTTTTATGGTCAGAACTGCATAATACATCATTCTGTGGTTGGTAGCAGAAATTTCCTTCTATACACCACCCTCCCAACAAGGCTTGGCTATTTTCACCAATTTAACTCTTCCAAATACCCTGGAGCAAAGGCTACTGGAATTGTGAATTAGAGCTTTAAAAAAAAATCTATAAATGAATTTGCAAATATTTTATATCCTTGTAACATTCAATCTTATTTAGGAAAGTGGAATACATTTCTCATATTCGAATACTCTTTACATTTATGTGAATTTTTAGGTAACTCAATCAAGTTTCACTGTGTTCTTGATGTAGTTCCATACACGCACTGACACTCATCTCTCCTTTGTATTTTTATGCTAGGACTGAAACAGTACAATTATCAACCCTGTTGACTGTTGTTCTCTCCGAGTCCACAACCCTGACCTCCTGAATCCTGGACTGTTTTAGGCTTGAGAAGCAGAAAGAAAGGAAAAAGGGCCCTTGAAGCAGAGTCTTTTATATTCATTGTGAGGAGACTCTGAACCTCCCGGGAGGGTTCTAAAGGTTAAAAATCATGCACCCAAAAGCACTGAGGTAGTAAAACAGAACTAATGTTCGAATTAGTGCTCAGGGAGATGACTCACTGCATTGGCTTATCCTTGGGAAATCACCTACTAAGCAGAATTTAGCCGCTGAGGTGTTATTTCTGGTGCATGATTTATTGCTATCCACTCCAACCCCCGGGGATTGATTCTAGCTTTTAAAAATACATGGAACTGGTAGTCTTGGGAGATCAGCTTTGCCAGGTAGACGCGCTGTCTCTGGAGTGGGACACGATTGTGTCCACTGCTGAGACTTCAGGATGAGACAGACGCACAGAGTCGTATGTGATGGAAAGCAGTATACGCCACCAGACAGAAGCCCAATTCTGAACGCTGGCTCTGTAACTAACAAACCACGGACGGCAAGCCGGCACTTAACCTCTGCTCATCTCTAAAAGCCTGGTGCCTCAGCTTCTGGCCATGCTGTGGCCCAGAACAGAGTGATAGAAAGTAGTGAGCCACACGAACAAAGCATTAGTTCTGCCAAGGGGCGGGATGAGCCTGACTGTCGAAAGCACCACTTCTGGGCAGGTAGCAAACACAGTGATTCTCATTCATTCCAAAGTGTCTCATTTTGGTTACCCTGACACCATCCTCTCCCTTCCTCCTATTTTCCTGGTTTCATTATGACGAATTTTGCAAGGAAGATTTAATCCTGTTGGTTTGTTCCTTTCTTAGGACCAAATCTCTCTAGGTTTAATTTACCCATGGTGCTCTGCTGTGCTGTTCACAAAGAACATGAGAGACCTTTAAAGCTGCTACAGTCTAGAAAATGACACACACAAGAACAAGCACGTTTTCTTCTTCTGTGCCCAAAGCAGTGAAGCTTATCAGCTGCCATGTCCCCCTGCCCCCAACTCTCCTTGAACGTGATCTTCTCCTTAGACTGATGGACATACTGAGGCCCTGAGAGATTACATGACTAATGGAAGGTCTGCCATTTCTTTCATCTCTTCGGAGAATATTTACTCAGTGTTTAATGCTGTTCTGAATGCTGGCAATATAGTTGTAATAGAAATAGACTCATTTCTGAACGTATTCATAGATTTTTGTTGGCAGATGTGAAAATTTTTAATCATGTGTGTTTGTCAGTGGTAGAGTTTCTGTGAATCTCTTCCTTAATTCCCAGCACTGACACTGAGCCCAGATAATCTGGCTTAGAGAAATGGAGTGAAAACCACGACTTATACGTTATGGATTGGGGGAGATGGCTCAGTGGTTAGAACGCTTGCTGCATAAGCATGGGAACGGGTGTTCAGATCTTGAGAACCTACTTAAGTGTAGGGTGGGTATGGCAGCCTGAGAGGGTGGAGACAGAGAAGCCACCTCCACTTTGCTAGACCAGCAGGATTCCTTACTATATTCTACATCTTATCCTCATACGCACAGATATGCGTAGCTACCACTCCTCATGAAAGAATCCTTTCTTCACAGCAGATGGAGACCAGCACAGAAAACCACAATTGGACACAATGCAGAGATCAACGGACAATGGGGAGCCCAGCCCCAATGGCCACGGCCACACCACAGCTCCTGCATCTACGGCTCAGGGAACATGGAGGAAAAGGGATGAAAATATTTGTAAGAGCCAGAATACCAGGAAACCTGCATGGAAACAGTCTTTCCTAGAAATGGATGCGTAATAAACAAGACCAGAACAATAGAAATATCAGCAGTCATATTAATATTAAAATTCCACAGGATCCTATCCCCCAAGATAAAGAACATCAGCTGACGGCTGTTGAGAGGAAGAGAATTAGCTTCTCTTTGGGAAGAACCCCCTTATTGGTTGTTCAATGTAGAGAGGTCAGCCTTGGGACCACATACACACAGACAACAAAAATGGATTCAGCAGGTTGTATTTATAATACACACGCATATACATATAAATACATATGCACATATATATAGATACACAGTATGTGACTATAAGTCAAGAGAAACATCCCCACCTGGAGTAGGGAGTGTATGGGAGGGGCTGGAGGGAAAAGAGGGGAGAAATGATATAATTCTATTTCAATTAAAAACATATTGAATCTGAGCGGTGGTGGCTCACATCCTTAATCCCAGCACTCAGGAGACAGAGGCAGGCAGATATGAGATCAAGGCCAGCCTGGTCTCAGAACTAGTTCCGGAAAAGCCAAGGTTAAACAGAGAAACCTTGCCTCAAAAGACCAAAAGCATTGTAATCTAAAAAGATATACAGAACATCACTACCACCAAGTGTCAGTTAACTTGCAGGAAGGGGCTGCTTTACATCTATTATTTTAATTAATTCTCTAACACACCCTGCTGGGTAAATACAATTCCTAATTTAATGACAGGAACTAACACTTTAAGAGGTTAAAATAAAAAAAAAAATCACGTATCAGACTGTAAAATCTCAAGTAATAAATAGCCAAGAGTATTACCCCGTGGCAGTCACACAGGTTGATTATGTATTTTGAGAAAATACGTAAAAAGTAAGACTCCAGACACATTCTCTTTTTTGAAACAGGGTTCAGTTATCCCAGGCTGGCCTCAAACTTGCTAGGTAGCTGAGGATGACCCTGCGCTGACCCTCCTGCTCCTACCTCCTAAGTGCGGGGAGTATAGGCGTGTGCTATGATGTCCACCTTGCCTGAAGAGAAATTTCAAGACTTAGAAGCTTGTATTGTGCCCCCTCTTCTCAGCTAATTAGAACCCTCTAAAAAGGTGTTTAGTAGGTTATAAACGATGTTTGTCATATGACAACAAACATTGTATACATAGCATGTTAGCTGATATGCACTTAGATCACATGGCTTTTATGTGTTGAGTGTTTCAAAAGATACTGTAATTTTCTGCATGTGTGGATTGCTGTTGGATGCTCTTCTTTATTAATTTACCAAAATGCAGCAGAACGAACTTCAAGGTATCTTTGGTCACAGGACAGCAATACTATTTTTTACATAAATGATTTATCGTGAAAGGCCAACCTGGCACCTGAAAGTGGCCGAGATGTCACTCAGGAAGGTGGCTGCAGGCCGACACCGAGCACTGTTGGTGAATGATAGCACCACACTGATGGCCAGGTCCCATAACTGAACAAGGTCTCCCTGTCTCCTGTTTTACTGACCCCCTTATTTGAGGTGACCCTCCTGGTACCTTGCTTACTAACTTGGGAGTTCTGCCAATGTCCAGAGAGAAGGATGCTTCAGAGCAGATGTGTGTCAGCCTCCCTGAGCCTGCTCCAACCAGCAGCAGGATACCACTCAGGCTGCTCTGCTCACAACTGGCTGTGAAGTGTAAGCACCATGAACTCTCAACTTCAAGTTTCTTTAATCGATTCAAGGGTTCTGTGACTGCCTCAAAGTAACCTTACTTACACACTAAATAACAGTAAGATTGTCCACAAATTAACTATGTTTTCCTTGCTGGTACTGGAAATGTCTTCTGATTTTGAGTTCACCAGCCGTTGGTGCCAATGGTACACAAGACACAATGCACTTTGGTTTCCAAGCAGATCCACCGTATTCCACTGAAGGCAAGACGACGCTGACCGATCGCAATCCAAGCCCCGATTATAGAACGATGAAATGTGGAAACAGCGAGCATCTTACACACACTGAAATGCAGTACAGGTGCCGGAGAAAACACTGCTTTCCTGTTGGGAGCGGGTGGAACGCTTCCGGAGTACTGTTCTAACTGGGTGGAACGCTTCTGGAGTACTGTTCTGTCCTCGGGGTTGCTCTGGCCTTAGCTCTCCTGCTCCTGTACAGACCAGCCAGCCTTCTGGTACTCTGGATACATATCACTGACAGGGTTTTCCCTTACGTTCCTGGAACTTCATACTTTTGGTACACGCTCATGGAGTGATGCCAGTCTGAAGCCCTCTAAACAAAAACATCACTCTTACAACATTCATTTCCTCATAACTGCTCAAAGGCAGCTAGCTATACTATCGAGTACTTTTTCTGGAAGATTCTGCATGGATGATGGGGTCATCTCTGCTTCCAGGTAACTTGTTGACTGGACCCCCGATACTTCTGTGTTTTAGTGGTCTGAGGGCTGACAATGGTTCCAAAGGCCAGTCATTTGCTTCCCCCAGAGCAACTTTCTTGCTCATAGTATAGTGAATAGCATGATTTGGTGCTTAAAGGCTTCCTGTTCTCCCTGGAAACTGGAGTCACTGCCCCAGGCATTGCCACCATGCTAGCCTCATGCCTCGTGACCTCATCAAACTGTCTAGACTCTGCTGTTCAGTGTCCTTTGTCCTCCACTTTGCTGTGAATTTTTTTTTTTTTTTTTTTGCTGTTGTCTTGCTCTTATGGGTAGTGACAGTTACTGGTTTCTCTCTTTTATCAACGGTTTCCTTTACCACAGACTCTATTCCTCCCGCTGGAAGCCTGGCATGATTGGAAAGCTGGAAAAACCACAACTGAACAGCCTGGCACTCACTTTAACAGTCGTTTCCAACCACAGATTAATACTGTTACTGGATTTGACTAACGGCTCTCAGTCAGCCCAACTGTCAGCACTTGAGAACATTCAAGCCAGTTCAAGACCAAAGGGAAACGTGAGCAAGTCCAAAGCGTGGTAGTTTTACCAACTGCTCCTTCTCCAAAGAGCCTCCTCCTCCTCCTTAGTAATTGGTAAAATGAATGGATCAAGAAATTCTGTACCCCCTGCTACAACCGCCTGGAGGCTTAACTCAGCTGGTCAGGGTTGCCAAGGGCACCAGCTGGCATTAAAAGGGCACACAGCTCTATTGTCCAAGAAATGTGTGTATATCCTGTACCTTGTCCTGTCTACCTAGTCAGTGCTGCCACAGGGCTATGAGTTAAGGGCTGGCGTTGCAGTCCACAGGGAAGGAGGTTCTCTCCGAAGCTTGGGGTTTAATGGGAGGGGGGCTAATACTAGCCTACAGCAAACAGACCATGTTCTCCATTCCACCATCTACTCTCACTGCAGACTGAAGGCCCAGGGCATTGGACAGGACTTTTTAATAGACGCAGGGACGACACAGACAGAATGCCTCAACCGAATTCGGGTTCTATCACGCAGGAATGGAATCTAACTCCCTGCTCCACCCACATTAGGAGTGGAGGCTTTGGGAAACTGAGTCCTGCCACAGTCTAACCATCATACATAGGAACTGAGTGTCCCCCTTACCCCCACACCTCCCTCGCTTCTCCTCTCCTTCCTTTCCTTTTCCTTCCCTTCCCCTGCCTGAGAGGAGGGCTTGCCAGATTTCCCAGGCTGGTCTGGACCCAAGCAGCTCCCTCGCTTTAGCCTCCTGTCTGCTGCCGAGGACACAGGAACTCATTACTGCGGCCCCTGCTTTTATTTTCCTGACTGATGACTACTAGGCTAATGTGTGCGAAACACGAATTAAGCACATACCTTGAAAAGGTGATGGTAGACATCCACTATGTCCTTGGAGGAAGCAGAAAGGGGAAAAGTTTCTAGAGGGCAGTAGGCTTCAGGTATGGCAAGTCTTAGGCTTCAGAAGCCAGGGAGGAGGCTTAATTGGTAAAAGTGCTTCCTGCACAAGCCAAAAGGGCCGAGTTCAGATCCCGAGCTCCACTGTAAAAAGTAGAGCGCGGTGTTGAGCACCTCAAGTTTAGCACTGGGAAGGCGTGGGCACGAAGCTCCCTGGAGCTCACTGGCCAGCAAGTCTTCTGAAATCAGTGACCTACAGGTTCATGGACAGTCCTTACCTCGGGCCTCCATGGTGTACAGCGTGTGCAAACACACACTCACACAAAGTCACAAAGCTGTAAGATTTCACATATTCTTTACTCACTAACTCTAAGATTAATCCTGAAGGAAGTGTTGAGAAGGCAGCAAACCCTGGTTCTAAGACTACACATCAGAGCCTCCTTTATTCTCAAAAATTTCATCTTGACAAATGTTTAAATCGAATGTAAATAGTAAGGAATACTGAAGTACAAATTAGGCCGTGATTTGTTTTTATAAAAGAAAAACAGATTACAGATATTTCATGGGCTAAAATGTTGCAATGCATGAGAAACAGTTGAAAAATACCCATTAAACCACAACCAACGACCATTTCTTGGTCAATGGTTTATATTTTTATTTTATTTTCCTTGTTAAAAAGATAACTCATAGAGAGCTCCATTGAGACTATGTATGTCTCCTGATATGCATCTCTTTTCATTGACTAGTTTTAGCATCCACTTACAATCATAATCAAATGTCCAATTCCATCATTTCTTCTCTGTTGTTCGCTCTTCTACCCTAATAGCTTCTCTTATCTTCTACTTCTTTATTTCAGTATGAACTTGACCTGATTTGGTGGGTTATAATCTTTTAATATAATTACATACTTTGATATTCAAAATACCTCAGATTAGTCTAGTTACTCCTTCAAGCTAAATCCTGTGACATTTTCAAAGTGATGTCTTTATTTTCTGGTACAAGTAAGACACTCTAGACTTATATTGTACTCTCTGCCCATACTTTAAAAATGTTCTATAGTAACCATATCATCATTGTCAAATGAGAATATACAATGCATACAATTAAAAGTCGATCTTTGGTGTTGGAGAGATGGCTCAGTCCTTAAGAGCACATACTGCTATTACAAAGGACCTAGTTCATAAAAGCCTGTACTCCAGTTCCAAGGGGATCTGATGCCTCTGGCCTCTGAAGGCATCAGCGTTCAAGTGCACACACCTTTACACACATAATTAAAGATAAATCTTACGTAAAAGTAACAATGTAGCTGGGTAGTGGTGGTGCACACCTTTAATCCCAGCACTTGGGGGGCAGAGGCATGTGGAACTCTGTGAGTTTGAGGACAGCCTGGTTTACAGAATGAGTTCCAGGATAGCCCGGGCTATTACACAGAGAAACAAAACAAAACAAAACAAAAAAAGTAACCATGTATATAATATATGCATTTTATAAGGCTATTTTTAAAAGTTGTTATTGAGGCTGGGTGTCATGTAGCCCAGGCTAACCTCAAGCTTGCCATCTAGCTGAGTATGACATTGCATTTCTGATTCTTCTGCTCCTGCTTCTGCCCTCTGAATGCTAATGTTACAGGCATGTGTCACCACACCCAATTAATAAGGTTATTATTTTGAAATCCAGCTTTCTGGTTCAACATGCTTTAGAAACATTAGCAATAAAAGGGGTCTCTGCATGGAGTTCCATTCAAGACAGGAAAGGGCACAACTGTCTTATCAGCCAGTCTGAAAGGCAGTGTGTCTCATGATGGTACACACACATCAACATTGCCCTTTTCTTGACTGAAACCAGTCAGCCGTCATACAGATCTAGACATAAAAAAATGAAGCAGAGAAACCCCATCCAATTACTGAGGTATCTGGATGCAGAGATCCATGGCTAGGCCCCGGGTGGATCTCTGGGAGTCCAATTAGCGAGAATGAGGAGGGTTTATATGAGCGAGAATTGTTGAGACCAAGGTTGGATAAAGCACAGGGACAAATAGCCAAACAAATGGAAACACATGAACTATGAACCAATGGCTGAGGGATCACCAACTTGATCAGGCCCTCTGAATGGGTGAGACAGTTGATTGGCTTGATCTGTTTGGGAGGCATCCAGGCAGTGGGACCGGGTCCTGTGCTCATTGCATGAGTTGGCTGTTTGAAACCTGGGGCCTATGCAGGATTGCTTGGCTCGGCCTGGGAGGAGGGGACTGGACCTGCCTAGACTGAGTCTACCAGGTTGATCTCAGTCTGCGGGGGAGGCTTCGTCCTGGGGGAGGTGGGAATGGGGGGTGGGCTGGGGGGAAGGTGAGGGGGACGGGAGGGGGGAGAACAGGGGAATCCATGGCTGATATGTAGAACTGAATTGTATTGCAAAATAAAAAAAAATGAAGCAGTTCTAGCACAGTTTGTACTCTTTAGTCTCACAGCCTGTTTGCTCTCCTCTCAGAAGGCTGCAGAGAATAACGGTGAGACATAGTCATTTTTGTCATTTTCTGAGTTTCTTCCTGTTGACTGTTCGGAGTTTCCCCAGGAGCTGGTGTGAGGCATTTCTTCCTGTGGCTCAGAATGAGAGTCTACAGGGACCTTGGGGATTACACTCTAGATTCTGTGAAGCACCAAGACAGCAACAAGGCTATGAAGACAGAAGTCCCCAACACGTCACCCAGCAGTCAGTGGGACTCTGCCCCCGAAGGTCCTGCCTGGCTTCTAAGTCTTATTAGGTGGGTTTTCTGAACTCAGTGTCTTGCCAGATTCTAGGCCCAGCTCTGACCTTTGCAGAGACTGTGGTGGGGATGGGGGGCAGGGGAGGGGAGACAGAAAGAGCCCCAGCATGACTAGGCATGACTTCATTACTGAGTCATCTGGCCATGCTGTTTGGTGTGCCGTGCCCAAGTTGAAGTCTCATTCCTAAGATTGGGGTGGTGTCTAGAATCTCAGCACTTTGGGGCCCAAGACTTTTTGACTCTGAATTCTTGTCATGTCTGATGGTAACACTGATAAGGCTATCCTGTTGTAGATGTGTGCTTTAACACCGTGGACAAGAACAATCATCACTACTGAGTACATGCAATGCAGAAGAGAAAGCCAGGTGGATGGGTACTGTTTTATTTAACCCAAGTGCCCCTGTATGGGAGCTGGGTTTAAATATCTGAATTTCACACTTGAAACTGAGGTCGAAGGGTAGTTAATAACGAGTCATCGCCTAGCTAAGAAGGGAGGAGGCACTGCACTGGAGGCCGCAAAGCTGGCTCACACCAGGTTTCACTGTACCGTACCCTCCAGATAATACTGTGTTAGTCGACATGAGGCTGTATCAGTTACTTTTCTCATCACAAAACCACGGGTGGAGAGGTAATGCGGACAGAGATCTATCTAGGCTCATGGTTTCAGGGAACGTAGTTCTCCATGTTGAGGAAGGCAGACTGGAACAGCTGCATCTGGGGCAGTGGAACCTGCATACGTTACTTCTTCTCACACCATAGTGGATCAGCAGAGTGCTTGGCAGTAACCTGAGGTGGCTATTGCCTGCAAGGTCTACTCTCAGTGAGTCACTTCTGCTAGCCAGGCCATAGTCCCACAACCTCTTAAAACAGAACTACCAGGTGGGAAGCAAATGTTTAAACACACAGGACTGCAGGGGACAATTCACATTCAAACCATAATAGAGTTCACAAAACATAAAAGTTCATGTTTTCTCAAACAGAAATCGACGAATCAAATACCACCAATAAGCACGGTATTAAGACCAGCTAGTTCTCATTTTAGTTGGTTATAAGAAATGAAGAAAGTGATGATGAGGCACCAGTATCTTCAAGTCCACAAAGAACTGGAGCAAGTTGGCCACACAGTACTTAGTAGTTTATTCATTTGCTCATTTAGTACACTGGAGGCTAGGATGTGCTCTTCATGGTGTTGAGTGGAGGGAACCCAGAACGTGAAGACTAACACAGTATTTGCCCTGCCAGGCTTACAGTGTAGGATTACAGAAAGTCAACTATCAAGGAAGTGATGAATGTCATGAAGGAAATTCGGCTGAGGAATAAAAGGGTATCCACAGGGCATCTCTGAGAGATGACATTTAACCCAGAAGGTCACAGACAGGCAGCATGCAGATGAGGTATCCTCCCTTTTATCCTAAGCGCACAACTTGGTTTCCACATGTTCGATAACAAATGCTTTATGTTGTATAAATATCACAAATATAAGTGAGGTTTTTACTCTTAAGTCTGTGTCCGTCTCATTCTCTGCTTTTTTGTTTTTTTGTTTTTTGTTTTGGTTTTTTGAGACAGGTTTTCTCTGTGTAGTTTTGGTGCCTGTCCTGGATCTTGCTCTGTAGCCCAGGCTGGCCTCGAACTCACAGAGATCCGCCTGGCTCTGCCTCCTGAGTGCTGGGATTAAGGAGTGCGCCACCACTGCCCGGCTCATTCTTTGCCCTTAAGTATAGAAAAAAAAACAAACAAAAAACCAAACCAAACCAAAAAACCACTTCAGAATTAGGGATAAAAAGGAAGGCATTGTGTTTGTTGCAGAGTTCATCCAAGTGGGATACTGGCTGCTTCCCTGTGGGACTGTCATATCAGCTTTAGGAAAGATGATGAAAAATAACAGAGGGTCCCAGAGAAAAAAGGCCAGACTCACAAAGGCCGCTGAGCAAAACAAAGGCAGCCACAAAGGCAAACAAACAGGGAAGTGGGTCCAATTTTTCCTATCAGTGATGTCAGAGGAAGGCTGGGATGTGGCACTCAATCTAAAATCAAAAGGAATTTTCATTCAGCACTGGTCAGTCTTGATCCAACTTCCTCAGATTTCCCTCAAATAGCAGATTGGCAAGCTCACAAATAGAAGAGAGGCACCAATGGAGGATGGGTGGTCTTTGTTGCTATACCAGGATTGCATTTTCTCTTTGAGAATCGAAGCTCTCCAGGGCATGTGAGATTGGAACCAGAGGCCATTTACATCTAAGAAGGGCAGATCATTAGTACGCAGAAGCTTTAGAGTATGATTCTCTAGCCATGTAAAAAGAATGTAATGGAACAGCTGTGAATTCTCTTCATGGGCAAGAATTGATACTGAGACCTCTACTCCAAGGCTTCCAGAAATTGACATTTTTTTTTCCATCATAATATTTCCTCTAACTACTGAATAGTTAACCTTAATGACTAATCTCATCTCACAGGAATGGGTCTTGTGAAATCTGCTCCTGATTCATGTAATAAATGCAGGACATGTTAAGTAATGTGTAGAACCTGGAAGGGCCAGAATTCTTTTGGAAAGGCCTGGGCCACCCTGGAAAGAGAGTAGGGAACTTGGACTCACGGCTGGAGCAGCCATCTTACTGTTCTCCAGGCTCCAGCCTTAGAAGTATCCCCTAGCACACCCCACCCCAGGCTGTCAGTGTGGGCCTCCGGATTGTAAGGCCACAGGGTCATGAGGGGGGTGTGCCCGGGGCTACGCTGGCATGCTGCTGTGCCCAGAGGCCAGCAGCCAGCCTCATCTCTGTGTGTAACAGCCTGACCACCTGTCTGTAAGGGATGACAAATCTCATTTCATGAGCCCTGGCGTGGAAACTAGCAGTCCAGTCCCGACACCCAAGCACTCAAATAGCAAAAGGCAAAGTGTCAAGCTCAACTGTGACTCTAAAATGGGTCTCTCGGGGAAGGAACCTTCTGGTTTCCTTGGCTTAGACTCCGCCGTGTTTCACCCCCTCATCCATTTTTAAGCCGAACTGACTGTTCCCAGGCTCTTAAGATAAGTAATGCAACGCCAGAGAAACAACATCATGGGTTTGCCCTTCCTGCTTCTTAAAGGCAGTCAAACGGTCCTGTCAAAACCAGCATACGCACACAGGAAAAATGACGAGCCTTGTCTTTAAGCTATTAAGTTACCAGCATTTTATCGGCAAAAGGTAGATAAGTAAATGCTCGCAAAATGAAGTCTGACCCGAGCTTCACCCAATATGTAGTTTCTATCTTGCTAAGTGCACCCGATAATAAGATTTCAAACTCGGCACTAGAAACCAGAGTCGTGTCCAGAAGTGTGCTTCTGCGGTGCTGGGAGGGATCCCCACAGCCTCATGGTGAAGCCACCGTCACAAACAGGATTTCCTAAAGAGGTCTTAGGGCAAGGAAGCTCCTCTGGGTGCTGGCTCTGCCATCTGGGCAGGCTTGCTGCTCCTCCCCCAAAGTCAAGAGGCCGAAGGCGCGGGTGTTGCCGGGGAACACTCTTTCCTACCGTTCCTCATGCCTCTCACTTCCCTTTCATCTTTGGTAATAGCTAGAATTTATGAGTACACTGGATGACCTCCCAAAGCTTTTCTTCGGCTTATTCACTTCATGGAGACTCCTCACTAGGCCTCCAGGGCCCCTCACTCCAGCTGTATGTGCCTGAAGTGTGGCTTCCCTTCCGCATGCTGTTTCACTGAATGCAAAGCACTCTTGAAGGGCTGCAACCATTACAGTCCTACAGTGAATGTGCATAGGAGCCACCGTTTCCCAAATTACCCTGCAGCGGGCCTTCTTTCTTAAGAATACACGATTTCTGTGGCATGCCTCATGAGTCCTCATGAATCAATTAAACATCTCCAAAGTCTACCTAAGGGCCGACTTCATGATGTCTCTATTATTCTAGTGTAGTTCCAGGAATACTTACTTTTCCTATGCTCCTAGTTTAAAGGTCATGATCATGTAGCGCAGCGCTCACACCCCCACGGTCTAAGCTGCTCACTTTGCTGTACTTGCTCGTGTACTCTACCTCCTCAGCACTTCACGTCCTGACTAACTCCCTCAGTGCTTAGCATGAGCATCTGGTCAGTTTTTCAAGGAATTGAAAATCATACTCATTGAGGAGCTCCCAGTAGTCCTTTACTTTCATTTCCTTATGTAAGTGTGAACAATGCTGAGGCCAATATTGAATTAAGGCTTACATTCATGTTAATTTTTAAAATTTTTACATCACTTACTAAACGCTTTCTGGGAATGCAAAATTAAAAACCGATCAAACTGTTTTAGATGTGTTCCTGAATTTGGTTTACAAGTATTTTATTGAAAATCTTTTTTTTTTTTTTTTTTTTTTTTTTTGGTTTTTCGAGACAGGGTTTCTCTGTGTAGCTTTGCGCCTCTCCTGGAACTCGGCCTACAGATTTTTTTCTTGTTTTTGGTCTGGTTTTGGGGTTAGGGTAATACTGGTTTTGTAAAAAGAATTTGGAAATGTTCCTTCTTTTCTATTTTGTGAAATAATTTGAGGAAGAGTCGTGTTGGTTCTCTGAAGGTCTGGAAGAATTCTGTACTGAATCTATCTGACTCTCTGGGCATTGTTTTAGTTAAGAATTTTAATTATTGCTTCTATCTTGTTGAATGTAATCAGTCTAAATTATTATCTATTTCGTCTTGATTTAATTTCAGAAAGTATCAATATGTATCTAGAAATGATCCATTTCTTTTAGATTTTCCAGTTCGGTAGAATACAGTTTTTGTTTTTGGTTGTTGGAGACAAGGTCTTTCTGTGTATCTATGGCTATGCTGGATCTCGCTCTGTAGACTAGGCTGCCCTCGAACTCAGAGAGCTACCTTCTTCTGCCTCCAGAGTGCTGGGATTAAAGACGTGTACCACCACTGCCTGGGTAAAACTGCCTGGCTAGAATATAGGTTTGTAAAGTATTATGTTCTCATGATTCTCTGGGTTTGCTAAGTGTCTGTTGTTGCCACAATGCTAATATTACGACGCATAAAATCTCACTAATTTGAAGTGGAAAGTAAGAGTGGGGGGCAGTTGAGGGAGAAGGAGGGTTGACTGATGACTGATGCCTTGATTTGGCTCTTTCACGTAGAATGTTTAGACCATGTCTGATGTGGGGGACAGTTCCTGAGTCTAAGGAGCCAGAGAGCCCCAGTTTCTGGAATATTTGCATGTTTCAGGAAAGAACAGCAACTATATTTCAAAGCTATCTAGAGTATTTTTACAATGAATCCGCATAATAAGCAAGGGAATAATAATCAATTTTCACTAAAAGGGGAAATGGGCACAGGGAAGTTAAGAAGCTGGTCTACGTCTACAAGGCTAGTAAACAAAGGGCTGAGATTGAAACCCAGGCGGCCTGGTATCACAGTGTCAAACTGTGTGTTCAGCTACCTTTGGAATTAGAGTGTGCATTAGCACGCTTTTGTGTTGCTGAAGTAATTCACACTGCAGAAGGGTTCATTGTACCTTCATGTTGGGGTGAAGCCTTGTGTAAGCAAATAGCCTTTAGAGCTCAACAAACACGAAACTACACATCCTAAAAAAATCTGTTTTACACTTGTACCCAGAGAGATAAAACACCAATGGAATAGCATGTGCCCATTGACAAAACCATCTCCCTTTCGCATCATCATTTCTTCCTCTCACCAATTTGTTACCGTATACAATACCAACTTTAAGTAAACAAACGAGTAGCAGCAAACACTACACCCACACTCTTAATTGCAGCACTCTGCAAGGCTCCTTCGTCAATATGGCTCATCTCTAAATTATTCCTTACAAAATGATACACACATGCATATATGTTCCTGCCTCCCCCAAACACCCCATCTCTTCATCAACACTTTTAGCTGGGTGCAGAGCACAGGTCCCCTTTGAGTTTTCCTGGCCTCAGAATAGGGAAATGGACCCTGTCTAACCATGTGGATCTTTTATAAGTGGATGGATGGATGGATGGATGGATGGATGGATGGATGGATGGATGGATGGATAGATAGGCAGACAGATAGATAGAAACTTTCTCAGAGTGGAGGCACAAGCAAACAGAGCTGGCTGCTCAGATGTCTCAGAGGGCACACACCAGGAACTAGAGAAAGGCTGCTAGGAGTGAAGAATACCCCTGGCTCACAGCCAGCAAGAAATCAGTAAGTTTCATAGCCACATTGAATTGACTTTAGCCAACAACTTGACCAAGATTGGAAGCACATTTACTCCTACAACATCTAGAATGAACCCTTGCTCTGCTGATAATTTGATGTCAGAAGTTAAAGAACCAGCTTTAGCCCACACAGAACTGTGAGATGGCACCCTGGGCTTCAACCCACACAGAACTGTGAGATAGCACACAGGTTGTTTGGGCCACTGATTGTAAGGTAATTAGCTACAGCAGCAATAGGAAGACAATAAGTCAACATGGGAAGTAATGGCAGCAACAAAAATCCCATCAGGACACGATGGAATAAACAGTAAACATTTGAGAACATGCAACACAGAATGGTTGTCATTGATGTCTGGCTGAGAATTGTTTACATTCTCACATCTTCACTGGGGCAGGGACTCTTCAGCAATGAGCATGGAATTATGTCAACACCTTAACAATGGGTAAGGTCTGAGGGAACTGCAGTCTAACAGCTAAGTATCTACAATAAGACACTACAAGAGCATTCTCATGTGAACAGAACACCACTGCACAAATGCTTTTACAGTTCAACACTTCATAAACTGCATTGATATACTATTATTAAAGAGTTTCACTCATGTTGAATACTTACTCATTAGATTTTTGTATTAGCACAGATTATCTTTAAAGAGAGAAATTCATGAGAAGATGCCAGAAGTACTACTATTACAAGGTAAAAATTCTCCCCAAAGTTGAACTTGATGTGCTTGTGTATTCTGAATTCCTGGATTTGAAGTTTCAGCGTTACCCTTTGCCACCCAGCCTCTAAAGACTACAACTTGGCTATCCATTTGTCTTTTTAATGTGTCCTCATTTCATTCATCTCCCTTTCTATTTCATCTTTAGTTTTTAACTTGGACCTAGTTGTCTTCTCTGTATTTTAAAAGGTCTTTAGAGAGAACATTGCTTTTTTAGTTACTGGTGGGCTAAAATGACTTTAGTCATATTTAATTAGACCTTTAAATCTGATGGTACACTCTTGCCTGAGGCTTTTTTGGGGGGAATTTCTGAAGTCCAATTACAGGGTTATTCTCATAATAAGGACTAATAAGTTATAATGAAATTATTTGCTTTTAAGCCTCATCCAGATGTTGTTTTGAAAAATATCCTTACCCAACCACATTCCTACAGGGTCATTAGTGTGACCAGTACCAACAGGTGAGGTCTGCTGGAGTCCTGGCTCTCCTGAGAGTTTTGGAGGAGAGGCGAGTCAGGGGACAGTCTCATCTTGCATCCATCATACCATGCCATTCCATTCCCAAGTTCTAGCCCTGCTATTCCCCATCGTTAGCTCAAATAAGTCCAATTAATACTTGATCATTTTTACAGTGTGTGTGGGTTGCGGAGGGCACACATATGGAGGCCAGAAGATCACTTTCTGCAGTTGGCCCTTTTCTTCCACAAGTGGGTTCCAGGGATTGAACTCTGGTCAACAGGCTTGGCAGCAAGTGCTTTTATTGGCTGATTCATCTCACCAACCCTCTACCTGATATTTAACCAACAAACACACAGTTATGGAACCCTTGAGTATGTGAAACTTCCTGCTGACTTTCCACGTTTAAGACAATGCGGTTGCCTTCAGCTACAGATTTTTCTTTTGCCTTCACAAAGACATGAAGATTTCTTTAGTCTCAACTGGCTGCTGGTTAAACAAAAGCTAATTAAAGAGAAACACAAGGGAAGCTAGCTTGGCCTTGTTAAATCTTTTCTTGTAAAACTTGGAAATGAATTTATTTGATCCTTGTTAGCATTATTCTTCCCAGGACGTGATGTGTTGGTCTCTGGAGTGAATTCCATCAGCTGTGTCCTTTGTATTCATTCCCTCCTTTATCTTGTAAAAGGAGTTGTGTGCTCCTTAAACTTCAATGCATTGGACAATCAAATTCCATCGCTCTTTCTCAGTCAGTGGTTAAGCATAGATATAAGTCATAAGCAGTCCTAAAGATGAACCTCAAGACTGCTGTTTAGACAGAAGATGGAGTTCTTTATCCAGGCATTCTGGTGGGCAGATGTGTGAACCTCGACTGACTACATCTACTCAGCTGTGAGTGAAGACAGCCTTTTAAGACACAGGCATGGAGTGGCATCTTCTACAATAAGACAGCCCTGAGCCCCCCATATCTGGAATCATTATTTCTGAAAATCAATTTTCTGGTTGATCTGAATTGAGTTTTCCACACTCACAGGTTGGAGTGTCACTCTTCAGTGACTGCCCCCATACAACACAGACTTTTCTGCATATCCAAGCCTTGTTTTCAGTTTGGGAACATGTTTCTTTGGTAATAGTTTTGCTTACTACCACATGACCATCAACTTCTTAGTTCAGGTTTCCACTCACTGCCCTTCCTATCTGTCACCATTCGAAACCCATTATTGTTTGTGTTCTGTGATGCTATTTCTCACTGCATTGGTTCTGCCTGTCGGTCCTACCACACTTGGTTACTGCACTTGGTTCCCTTACAATTCCACATCTTGTTCATCTCTCTTTTCAGCTCTGTTTGCACAAATCTAGAATGTGCAATCCATGTGGCTTTAGTTTCTGTTTTACAGGATGTCTTCTAGCAATTTTTGTGCTACTTTATTGACTTTTAGCAATTTTCTTTTGATTTTTTTCTAATTACGATTTTCTGAATTTTGTTTCCTTTGAATCTCTGGATAATTTACTTTGTCTTGCTCAGTATTCTTCCCAAAAAGTTACACTTTTTTCTTTTAGTTTTCTCCCCTTCTTTCTAAGAGAAGCAATTTTTCCATCCATGCTATTTGTAGTCAATGCACATATAATTACCTTGAACTCACATTTACTGCTTTCCGAGTAGCTATTATATTTTACAAATCTTACATGTTTGAGATAATACCGCTCTTCTGTCTAATTTCACCTGCAGATATTCCTTCACTTCCTCTGGAAGCCTGACTCCCCCCACCCCCTTAGGCGGTAGAGGTAAGTTCATAGTACCATGGAGCACTCAGTAGGAACAGGAGCCCATGCACATACCAAACTCATGCCATCATTTGCTTGTGTGTGTGTGTACGTGTGTGTGTGTGAGAGAGAGAGAGTGCGCGCACATGTGGGTGTGCACACATGTGCTGCATGTATGCACACTTAAATAGCCAACAACTCTCAATCCTATTCTTCAGTAAATTCTAATACTTGTATGTTTAAATTTGTCAAGCCAACTGGTGCAAGCCACCAACAACCGGACACTATCAGGCACTATTAGAGAAGGCACGGCTGTGGGATCATGTTGAATGCTCTCTATTTTCAATGGTTAAAACAAGAAGATGAGCGAGCAACTGAGGGAGCTGATGGGGAAGAAAGAGGGCAAGTGGGCAGAAGAAGAGAGGAGGGCGAGGGATACGGGAGAGGAGAAAAGGCGGAGGAGGGAGGGATGGAAGGAAGCTCTGGTAGTTCTAAGAACAATGCCCAAAGATTCTCAGCCAACTGGAGTCGTCAAATGCCACCTCTGTCATTCCAGGGGAAGGCCCGAGTGGAGAAAGACTCGGTCAGGTACCCAGAGGACCCTTAGCCCAAGTACCAGACAAGGAACATAACAGTCAGTCACCTGATGCAGTGCCCAGACCGCCCCCACCACCCATCACGTCAGTGTGCCATCTTTTGCCACACTTCACCATTTGTTGTAACTTTAGCACCATATAAAGGAAACTATGCAGGAGTACAGTGAAATTGCATGACCTTAGTATTTATCCAAAATAACTCTATTTACTCCCCTTTACTATCTTGTCTGGGAAATTTTCGTGAATGTTATAAAACAACAAATACATCATGCTTTGTAAGTTTCCAAGGCCAGATTCAACTTGGATTGGAGGTTCATGGTGCAGCTAACACCACTTGGCACAGGCCTGGAAATTTTTGTTTTCTATCATTACAAAGCACCTCCTGTTCACCTATTAACAGGCGGTGAGGAGATGTTTGCCATCCACTAAAGGTCAGACTGGTAAAACTGATTTTCATGCACCCGATGTCTCCTTTCTCTTCAAGGATTTTATAGTTAAGAGTGCGTGGCTCCTTGCTTCAAATTAATTATTTTTATCCAACACAGTGACCGAAAGACCAAACAGACCTAAGGTCTGAGACTGAGTCCGAGCCTTTTCCTATCCAGAATGGCTGATGGAGGGGCTTACAGAATCACCCCACGGCAATTCACCAACAAATCAAAACTGCAAGTAAGGACGTATCATCCAGTGACTACCAACAAAGGAGGAGGTAGAGGGGTTCCAGGTCCTCCCTGGAGGGTGATCAGGATCGGTCACACAGTCCTCCAAGCACAGACACTGTGAATGCTCTGGAACTATCTCTGGACTGTCCGAGGACTGGGAAAAATCATCCGAGAATCTGTCGGAACTCAGCTACATGTTTTTCTTTTTAACTGACAGAAAGGAAGATTCCTTCTTATTGCTGCTGAACTGATTAAAGAGGAAACCCACAGTGCATGTTACAGTTGAACTAGCTCTCTCGCGCATCACCAAGCTTTAAAATGGCTTCATAAGAAGTTACTGTATTTACTTGTTTTCAGCCGGTGTTTGTTTTGAGTACACAGGGTAACCAAAGATGACATAACATTCCCATCCTGTATTGTTCTTCATAAGCTGTATCTTTCTAGGGGTTTGAGGATCGAACCCAGCGCCTCACACACATCACACATGCTGGGGCAGGTCCTCTTCCACTGAGATACATCCTCAGCTCCCAGATAACCTTTGCCAATTTTCAGAAATCTCAATCCTACCCTCTAAGATTCATACAGATTTTAGTTTAAGGTAAACTTAAAGTTTAAACTTACAGGCCTTTTGAGGGTATTTTTGTTTAGCTAGAAGAGGTTTTAAATGTGTGTTGTCTGACCTCTAATTTTGCTTCTGGAATTCATCATACAGAAATACTTGGATAAACGTTTTATAAAAACAAGGCTAATGATTTTACAGCAACATTGTTTATAATAGTGCCCCAAACAAAGGAACAAACAACCTTTAGATGTTTATCAAAGGGACATTATTATTAACTTATTTTTAAAATTATAGCCATTATGAAATAAGTAAACAGACAGCTTTTGATTGGTTTAGTGTGCAACCATTTCTTTGTTTATAGAAGAATATGTCTAGATGTATTAATATGTCTATATGTAATAATACATTTATAGTAAAGAAAAGATAGGGAAGTATGCTTAGTGGGTTACCCTGGGAGTTTTTGATAAGAGTACAAGAAAGAAAATTCTTAGTTTATACTTCAGTACCACTGGGCATTTTTACAACCAGGCTGTTCTTTAAGAGACACAACAAACTGATCTCTAGATCTCCTAACTCAACCCGTAACAGTCCTTGTTTCTGAAGGCATATGGAGCAAGGTCTCAGACAAGGAGGCTCCCCAGGTGTAAGCAGTGCTTAAAGAGATCATATTTGGAAAGATTTGCTGGTGTTGATAAACACCAACTTATAGATGTGAACTCATGCCTAAGACATAGTTCTACAGAGGCAAAGCATGGCAGTGTTAGAGTGAATTGTGGACATTACATACACTGTGTAAGATTTCAGAAGCCCAATATGGTCAAAACGAGGAAAGCAAGGGATGGCAAACATCTCAGACTGTACATGGATGGTGTCTGAGGACTCTGGAGCACAGTGAGCTCTGAAGAAAGACATTAGGATCTAGAGGTCAACAAAGAGTACTTACCCTCAGTCACAAAGCTGGAAGAGCTAGGACACACACTGGGAATTTGGGTCTTAGGAAAGAATTCTGTGTCCCACAATTCCTTACCGCAGGTATGGGGGATGACCAGTGAGCTCAGGAAGAACATGGCAGAGAAAAATTCAGTAAGACAGCTGCAGACAGGGTTGTGGAGTGAGAGGCAGGCTGTGGTGGATTCCTCCTGAAGGAGGCAGCTCTTGGTACTGCTGTGGAAGCTGAAGAAAGGCAGGTAGGCACTGGGAACAGAAAGGCCGGGGTTTCTAACATCTAAAAAACATTTTAGTGTATTTTATGTGTATAGGCGCTTTCCATGAATTATGTATATGTATCATGTGTATGCCTGGTGCCAGAAGAGGGCATGGGATACCGTGGAACTGGAGTATGACAGTTGGGAGTCACCATGTGGGTGTTGGGAACTGAACTCAGGTCTTCTCAAGAGCAGCAAGAACCTCTAACCACCATACCCTCCCTCCATTTCCAAAGGCAGGGGTTTCTAGGTAGGAAAACCTGGAGCCACATTGTAGGGTCAAATAAGGACATCTTACTAAGGGCCATACAAAGTCGGGGCTTCTTTAAAAAGGTCTTTAAGGCCCAACAACCCCACATTAGTTAGGTTAAGTTTTTGCGAAAGTGTGATTATGGAGTATGGACTCATCATAGACACAAGTTGGTGAGAAGTGGTGTTGGCATGTGACTGTCCCAGGCAGTGAGTGTTAAAAAAGACCTATGTCATAGTGACAGAAGTTGGTGTTGGAAGGAGTAATGCCTGAGAGACCCAGCACAGATGACCCACAGGACCCGGATGAAGAAAGATGAAGATGAATCTCCAGTGACTTTGAGGATCCCTGTGGCAGATGTGTATTTCATCAGAACAAAGGAAGGAGAAGCAGCAGGTAAGAGAGGCCACTGAAGGAAAAAGTACCTTCGGGAGGATGGCAGACATGGTCTACCTGAGGGTCATCTCCATCTTGTCCAAGTAAAACTTTTAGGAATGTAGCTTTAGGACATGGGAGATGAAAAGAAGCCGATGAAGAGGACAGAGGTGGAGGTACTCAGGAATGTGCTCGTCACCCACAGGCAGCCAGGCAGGTTTCACAGAATGAGAGGGTGCACACTCAGAGGCTGCAGATACCAAGTGAGAAGTGGAAGGAGGTCCCTGGATGTCCACCTCTTGGGTGTCAGGAGGCCTTTGCGGTCGGATGTGACTGGGTTCAGAGCCTCCTCTCATCACTGATGAGATAGGCTGTGGAGCTCTGCACTACTTAACCTTGCTGTAAACGGAGGTGGCAACAGAACCCCATGAAGCTACTCGGAGATGTAGATGAAACTACATTTTAAACCACTGGATACAGGAACTGACTCACAGTAAGTAATCTAAAATGTTACCCATCATTTTACAAACTACCAATTCATTCATTATTATTGTACGTGGTGATGTGTGTAGAGCGACTCACATGTGTAGATCAGAAGACAACTTTGTGCATTCAGTTTTCTTGTTCCACCTTTACACAGGTTCTGAGGGTCAAACTCGGATTTGCATGCCAAATGCTTGATTCACTGAGCCGGCTACCAGACCCTACCTATCATTTTTTTAAATTTTATAATTTAATTTTACATATCAGCCACGGATTCCCTTGTTCTCCCCGCTCCCGCGCCCCCCCCCCCTGCCTTCTCCCCAGCTCCCCCCCATTCCCATCTCCTCCAGGGCAAAGACTCCCCTGAGGATTGAGTTCAACCTTGTAGACTCAGTCCAGGCAGGTCCAGTCCCCTCCTCCCAGGCCGAGCCAAGTGTCCCTGTATAAGCCCCAGGTTTCAAACAGTTAACTCATGCAATGAGCACAGAACCCGGTCTCACTGCCTGGATGCCTCCCAAACAGATCAAGCTAATCAACTGTCTCACTTATCCAGAGGGCCTGATCCAGTTGGGGGCTCCTCAGCCATTGGTTCATAGTTCATGTGTCTCCATTCGTTTGGCTATTTGTCCCTGTGCTTTATGTCACTGGAAAGGACTAAGGCATGAGCCAGTGGTGAAGAAGTGGTCGCTTCATCTATGTGTATTCTTTAAAGAAGTCTGGCCATCAAGGGAAGAAGAAGGCCTGGGGGCTTGGAAAGTAAAATAAAGATCATTTATGAGACGAAGAGTTGAGAGCTAGTAGATGGCAACTCTACTAAATCAGAAGAGGGTCACAGACGAAATGCCAAGAACACGGTTCTAGGGATTTGCCTTGACAGGAGGGAGCTGAGAGAAGGAAGAGAGAAGCAGAAAACAGATATCTGCATTGAAAGGAAGGGAGAGGATCTGCTTACTTGGACGGCTTTACTTATCGCAACAAATTGGGGGTAAGGCAGAATGCCGGGCTGGGAGTGTGGAAGTCAACAGGGTTTTAGTACTAACAATCGGAAGTAAAGGGAATCCTAGCACGGGACCGGGTCTGCCAGGGGAAAGGGACTGGAGGAGAATGGCAGGGCATGCCTATAAAGAGCTAGTTAGCAGGGCATGCCTATAAAGAGCTAGTTAGCAGGGCATGCCTATAAAGAGCTAGTTAACAGGCACTGAGCAAACATATGTGCTTAAGTTGCTCTTATTTCTGTCTGTAAGCAGAGCTTTCTTTTTAATCATGGATGACTTAGACCAGTGGCTCTCAACCTTTGGATCGCGACCCCCTGGCAAACTCTATCTCCAAAAATGTTTACATTACTATTCCTACCAGTAGCTAAATTACAGTTATGAAGAAGCAATGAAAGTAATTTTATGGTTGGGGGATCACCTCAGCATTAGGAACTGTGTTAAAGGCCACAGCAGTAGGAAGGTTGAGAATCACTGATTTAGAGGATGCTTCTTCAGGGGCATTTCTCTGAAAATGAGTCCAAATCTGAAATTCATCTCCAGAGTCACGGAACACTTACCGCTAGTTGGTGGAGACACGGAAAGTATGGGCTGAGCGATTCCGGGTTGAGCCAACTGGGGGGACCTTTACATTGTTCTGTCTCCCACCATGTGAAACCACAATCACAAGTGACATTCTTTCTTGCTCTCTAGTGTGTGGCTCTATGCTAAAATTCTCTAGTTGATGCAATTAAGACTTAGAGTTGGCAGTGTTAAAAAGAAGGCACAAGTTTGTTGAGACTGTGAGAATCACTCCCCAGAGCAGCAGACGGGTACTAGTAACACACTTCCCTTCTCAGAGAGGACAGTGCAGAGAGACAGTACATACACAGGAAAAGCTGGTGTGATGACGACACCATGAGGAAAGGCCAGGGCAGCAGGTAATCGGCTGCAGAAAAGGATTCCAAGACTCAGAGTGGAGCGATTAACAGGGGGAGAAAGAGCCAGAATGAGGCGCTGGCTGCTAAGAACGGAGATGGGAACCTGAGAAGAAAGAGAAAATGCGTGACGACAGGCTAGCTGAAGGCTAGCAAAGACGAAGTCTCATCTGTGGAGAAGACCACAGACAGAGCCAGGGCACCATACTGGAGAGAGGCTGTGAAGCTCTCGGCAAGCCCAGACCCAGTGGCTTCTCAGGACAGGCCTACTGTGAGAGCATCTGCTCGCCCTCAGGCAGACCTCTCCTGGATAGATCATCCATCACTCCACCAAGACTGGGCCCCGCCCCCTGGGGACCATCTCGGGTATTTCCTTGTCCAAGAGAATGTAATCTGCTTGTTCTTTTAATGAAGACCATGAAGAGAGGTGTCAGCCCAACTGAGCTAGTGCCTGGAGCCCTGCACATGCGTTCTGAGCGAGCCGGAGGTGACAGGTTTTCTTACCTCCGGGTGCCTGGGCATCCAGACAGCCAGTTAAGTACTGCACTTCCTTAGCATCACTAGAAGCACACTCTAGAGATGAAGAGCCACCAACAAAGCACGCAATGGGAGAACTGGCAAGGCACTCAGTAGTGTTTTAGACATTTGCTCACTGGCCATTGAGCCACAAAAGACAGCTAGAAACTCTGAGCTGCTGCTGCTGCTGGGCATTTAATTCAGAGAGATCAGTGACGACAAGTCTAGAGAGGCCACCAGACGAGGGGCCATATAACCATGAAGTCTTGTTTGTTTCCTGCGAACAGTGACTGTATTTGTTGTATTCTTCTTGGTGGCATTTGGCATTTTGTAGCTAAGGATCAGCTGGCAACCCAGTATTTCTAAGAATCACTATCTGTTCACCACAATCTCCATATTCAAAGAATCAGTAGCGTATTTTATTTTTTCAATGCACATTCTCTGACTTTGCTTTAACCTGAAAAACCCCATAACTTTCAAACCATAAACTAACAGTTCTGGCCAGTACCCCAAGGCAACTAAGAGATACGTGCAGAGTTGAGATCATTAATTTATTTCAGCACATAGTTAAATACCACCTCATCCCCCGCTTGTCTCCCTCTAACCCTCCAATCATTTAACTATATGGCTACTGACCAAAATTCTGACCATTTGAGTGTAAAATACAACTTAATGTGATGTTAAGACGGGTCACTTACAAAGAGCTAGAGAGGGAAGATTAAAACAATCTAGCTCTAATCCATTTTGTCCATTTTGTAGAATGCTTCTGTGGGTCAGTGCAGGCAGTTATTAAACTCAGATAATAGTGACAGATGGTATTTAACTCTCTGGCTCTTTGGCAACCATCTGTTCTAAGACTTCTTTATTGAGCTTGCATTTCCTAGGCATCAATTTTAGAATAGAAAGCATGTATCTCTTGATAATGTTAATGAGAACCAATCAATCTTTCCAATGATAAGGAGACCGGGAATCAAGGTCAATGACTGTGTGATCTGCTTCTCCACCTCGAAAATGTCACTGCCCTTCTCTTATAGTAATACATAAAATACTCTAGAAAAAAATACAGGCTTTGTGTGTTTGGTAATGTCAGGAGCAAAACCACAACAGAGCAGAGAAACCAACAGCTACGGCGTCAGGCAGACTTGTTTCTGATCTGGCTCTACATGTGAGAGTTGGTGTTCCTGAATAAGTTACTCATCCTACTTGGGAGGAGCCCACATCACTAGCCTCTGGATTCTGGGCCTCCGAATGTGGCCTGGTGAGATAATGTGTGTGAAGGCCCTGGGCCGGGGCTTGTCAGAACACGGGCGTTTAGGTCCCATGGCTTCTTTTCTTCTCCCAGGTTATGGAGGATAGCAAGTTTTGCTCATGCAAAAATGATTATTCCTCAAAGATTTTAATATAAATATAATTATATATAAATATATATTAATATAAATATAATTATATAATTATAAATAACTAGGATGTGGCTTTTAGGCTTACATTGAGAATTCTTTACTCCCCCAAACAGTCTTCTTATACCAACCCACAGCACTCCATCCTTTATAAGGCAGTTCTGCTTAATGAACGCATCACGCACACAATAACTTTCTTCTTCACTAGGATTTAAGACAGTCATCATCCCTGAAGAGTTGTTATTATAGGGTTTTGACATCAGGCACTTTCAGCTGGTGATGTGTGATATTTAAATAGATCCGAATGCTTATCAGACAAATAAATCACCAGTTTACCAAAGCTATGGTTTTATATAATCTTGTTTAGAGTGAGGCTAAATGAAAAAGTAAGCTGATTCAGGGTAGCAAAAAAAAAAAAAAAAAAAGGAAATGGTAGTAAAGCTGCCATAAGGATATAACAAAAACAATGAGGGTAATAAAGATGATACAATATAGAAATTACTGTCTCTGCAACAAGTGGGAACACAAAATGGACAGGTACCAATATTCCCTGACTTAGATTATTCTACAGTAATCAAAGAGTATGCTTTCAGGATCCTGGGCTTCTGCATTCTCAATAGGATCTACACAGAATCAGGAGTCCAGGTGGATCCTGGTGATGCTGGAGTACTGGGACACTTCCGGCCTAAGTAAGAAGCAGGCCGTGCCCAGACAAGACATCTGGAGAATCACAGGAGTATCACTGTGAGCCGAGCAGAAACAAAGATCAAAGACTGCGTCCAGGTTCAAGGTCACAGTCAAGCAGCAGGGGTCAGGCAGGGACAGGGCATCCTAGGAAGGTTAGGTGTCTGGTCTAGATTTACTCTGCTTAGGTTTAGGACCCAGTTTCTGCTACTGCTTCCTCCTTCAATCCTTCAGTCCCTCATTTCTCTCGCAACCTCCTGCCTTCATATAGCACCTTTAGGAGAAGGGCACTCTCCTGTGTCCACACTCCAAGGAGCCAATGGGTCTCAACCAGTATCTTACTCTCGAAGCCAAGGAAAGTAGAGGATTGTCACTGTCACCAAGGAAGCCTTTCCTTGAGCCTCCTTTCCCAGTCCTAATTCTGAGGTGGGAGGAGGGCTGCTCTTGTCATGTTGGATTGGAATACAGAAGGAAAATTTCCCATAGGGAAAAGGTTTTGATGACCTAGCAATATAATGTTGCATGTAAGTTCCCAATTATTCAGGAGCCCTCAAGCTAGCATGGGAACCTGACTATCCATTTACACTAATCACTTAGGTGGAAATAAAGTGAAACTTGGGGTTGAATTCTTCCATAAGTGGCTATCACTCAGACTTTAAAATGGAGCCAATAACGGACTAGTGAATGCTCAATTCTAATATTTTAAGTTTTATCTTTCTTCTAGCATCTTCAAAAACAGGTTTTAAAAATCACCAATCATGGCTAATCTAATAAATAGTATTGTGGAAAAGTAACTGACCTCCCCACCCCCAAAATAGGGACCCCATTTTTACACTGAGGAAAATTCTAGACTCATAAATATAATTGCAATGAGCATTGTTCTAATAGACTCTTTAGTATTAAGTTATTCCCTGGGTAGCCTGAAACACCTGTCCTAACTCTCTACTTCTGGGTCTTAATCCCATCTCTGACCTTTAACCTAATATGTTCCACTCCTGTTGGATAAAGGAATCACCTGAGGCACTTTAAAAAAAAAAAAAAAACAGCCGGGCGGTGGTGGCGCACGCCTTTAATCCCAGCACTCGGGAGGCAGAGCCAGGCGGATCTCTGTGAGTTCGAGGCCAGCCTGGGCTACCGAGTGAGTTCCAGGAAAAGGCGCAAAGCTACACAGAGAAACCCTGTCTCGAAAAACAAAAAAACAAACAAACAAACAAAAAAATCAAAACAAAACAAAAAAAAAAAAACAGAATTCCTGGCCCAACTCGGTAATGAATCAGAGCCTCAAGGAGTGCCGGAGATACACATTTTTAAGTACTG
The DNA here is from genome assembly GCF_007827085.1 of Peromyscus californicus insignis. NCBI lineage: Eukaryota > Metazoa > Chordata > Mammalia > Rodentia > Cricetidae > Peromyscus > Peromyscus californicus. The sequence continues at coordinate 17,884,275 of NW_026294584.1, forward strand.
CCCATTTCTGGCAACACCATCATCCAGTCTAGCGGTTCTTAGCCTGGTTCTTATTAGGATCAAGTGGAGGGTTTGCCAAAACACAGAGAGGTAGAATCCAGAATCCCAGATCAGTAGATGTAGGATGGATCCTAAGAAAGGCCCAAGTAATGATGAAGCACCACACAGGGACCACACTTCCAAAAACGACCTATGGAAGGGCAGAAGACACGGCTTAGTTGGTAAAGTGCTTGCCCAGCAGGCACAGGCACCTCCAGCACCAACATAAAGAGCAGGGCATGATGGCCTGAGCCTGTAATACTAGGGCTGGGAGGTAGAAACAGGGATGACCCTTACGGCCAGCCAGCCTAGCTGAATCAGCTAGTCCAGTGAGATGGCAGTCTCAAAAAATGTGGATGACACTGAGGTAGACTTCTGGTCTTCACATGCATGCAATATACACAAGCCCTTCTTCCTCAACTGTCCCAAGCCCTACTTATGTAGCCTGGTTGGTAGTCACTGCAGTTTAGTTGATGGCTAATTTGTATTCCTGCCCTTGTTTTTTTTTTTTTAAAACATTACTAGATTAGAATTTACTGGACTCCCTTTCAATTCATACCCCTGCTATTTCTTAGCTGCCATTCATTCAGTTTCTTCTTACATCAAGGATTAGAAAAGGAAACACAATGGGAAAACTCTGGCAATGCTCTTGACACACAGTAGGCAGGCCAGCATGAAACATTCTTTGTATTCTCAAGTGTGTCTTTGCCACAATCCCATCCTGTGAGTTACAGTGAATTTTGCTGAGGTCTAGAAGCCCTTCACAAAATTCACCCACACATACTTCCTCTGGCTCTCACAGACAGCAGGCCACAATGGCTGACCACTTCTTTCCTCAGAAAAGAAGCTACACAGAGCTATATTCTGAACATGCTCAGTGGGAACACACCCAGCTTCCTCACTCACCTCTCTCGAGGGAAACAAAAACAGAAAAGATAGGGTTAGCTCCCTGACAGAACCTTATTGTACTGTTGGCCAATTTTTGTGACCTAAAGATAGAGTGAACTGCAGCTTTCACATGCAGTGTGGCCCTGGACATGACACAACTCTCCCACCACCGCTGAAAACATCTCCAATGTGGAGTGGACACTTGGACACTGAGAACACATAAAATCCTGTCTGATCAGGATCATCCTTTTCAAGCATGCATTTTACTTTGTGTGCACGTGCATGCCACAGTAGGCCCATGAAGGTCAGGGAACTGGTGAGAGTCGGTTTTCTCCATTTGCCATAGGCATTCTGGGGAGGGAAACAGGGAGGGAGGGAGGGAGGGAGGAAGGAAGGAAGGAAGGAAGGAAGATAGATATACAGAAATAGAAAAGGTAAGAGCCCAGAGGCAAAAGGTAGATGGGCTAATTTAGGTTAAGAAAAACTGGCAAGAAACAAGCCAAGCTAAGATCGGTCTTTCATAAGTAATAATAAGTCTCTCTGTGTGTTTTTATTTAGTAGCTGGGTGGTGGACCCCGCCCCCCCACAAGAGCCAAAAGAGCAAAGAGCAAAAACAACCAACAACACTCTCCCATGCCCAAATGTGCCAGATCTCTCCTCCGTATGGCAACACTCTGTCAGTACTGTGAGGCACCACTCATGTCTGCCTTCCCTTCACCTTGTACCCCTCCCCCCACAACGGTTTCCCCATTAGGACTCCTGATAAAAACTCCTGTGTATTTCATAGCCCTGATCATCCTCCTGTGGAAAAAGCCCACCCTGAGGGTCTTTCTTCACTAAAAATACTGTAAGATGTTTCAAGTTGACTAGTAAGGCAGCGGGCGTTTACGCTCCAGACAGCTTCTACAACCAGGCGCTACAGTCCTTGTAAGGACTGTGGACTGTGGACCTAGGACAGGACTGAGTGCAGGTGGGTACGATCACGACCTCAACTGAGACAGAAACGCCATGCTGCCACTTAATAGACTGAGGATTCAAAGAGGAAATGGAGTTCTTACTTTCTGCGAAACATTTCTGCAAATATGCAGCCAACACTCCAGAGGTCCACAGGGGTGGCGTAGCTGGACTGGAGCAAGACTTCTGGGGCTCGGTACCACAGCGTGACGACCTGCAACAGCAAAAGGATCTGGGCATTAACGAGGAATCCAGCTGATGGATTACATGCCAATCCTGTGTGGCTCAACAACAAGATCCAGTTCCTGCAGCATGTCTATGCATCATGGCAACGGCATGACAAAGACATGAAGTGCACAGGACAGGAAACCGCATCACACTGCATAGTCCTGAACCTGGGGCTCCCATTTCAGACTGTCTTCATGGGACCAGGAATGGCAAATAACATAAGTTTCAGAAAGCAAGTAAAAAATTAAACAAAACCAAATTCTTATCACAAAACTCCCCCACTCATGAGACTTCAAACACACAGAAACCAATGACGGCTGAATTCCCAAGTCACGGTTAGAAAACAGGACCCCAGCGGCTGCTGGAGGACGACCCTGCAGCACACTGAGGGTCCCAGGCCAAGTCAAAACTGTTCTTATTGCCACACTATGGGGAACCAAAACAAACCCCCTTCCCTGCTGCCGCTCTTTTTTAGCAAACGAGACAGAGGAAAAACAAGAGAGAATGCATAACCCAAGTGTTTGCACCCAAGGATGAAGAAGTCATCCCAAGAACACATTTAACAGAACAGATGGAGAAGCACAGCTGTAATCTTAGACGTCAGGTCAAAGCTTCAGGTTCCTGTGTGTGCAGGGAATCAAGGGCTTCTCTGGTCTGGAGATACCGGACACAAGGGTGCACTCTAGTGTCAGACAGTCCATCAATATTGTCACATATTTTAATACACATTTGACATTATTCAGGTCTCTTTATCCTCACTATTTTGTCTGTGTTACTATCTAAATTTCCTGAAATATTGACTTCATATACTTTGATCCTGTGTTAGTTGGTGTATCGATGTTGTGGTAGCAAGTCTCTAAAAATATTTCCTTCTCTTCTTTATGTACACATTCACAGAATGGAGTCTACTCGGCTTCCACTGAATGCTAGCTGCTTGACCTACAGAACATGGCAGTGATGTCTGAGGCTATCAAGCCTAGCTCATCGGGTGTTTTGTAGCCTGGGCCCTTCCAAGCACTTGCTTTTGAGGCACCTCCTCTCTGGACTCAGCAGTGATTCTGTGAGATGTCCACAAGATGCTCTGACAAGTCCCTGCTAGGCTGTCAGTTGAGAGCTATGTGAGCCACCAATATTGGACATTTGAGACCAGCTTGTCCCCCAGATGACTCAAGACTGCTGAGGTGAGTCCCATCAACCTACAAGAGTATGAGCAATAACAAAATCGTGTTGTTTTAGCTTTTGGGGGTGAGTATACAGAGACACTGACAGTTCTCACCTCTTCAACTCATGTTTTGTTTCAAATTCACCCAGGGGTCAATTGTATTTAACAGACACTTGGTTGATATCTAATGGAGGAGTCTATATCAGACATGGTGGCACATGCCTAACCTTAGCACCTGGGAGGCTGAGGCAGGAGGACCATGAGTTTTAAAACCAGCCTAGGCTACAGAGTCAAGACCCTATCTTAAAATAGTAACAAAAAATTGGAAGAATTATGGTAATGTAATAGAAATAAAAACAAAATACAAACTGAATCAAAACAACACTATCTTGGTTCTCACCTGGCTCTAATGTTTCTTTCTGGCATCTCCCATGGTGCCCCTACATCCTTGTTACTCTAGTTAAATGCTAGACTGCACCACTGTTTTCAACCCTTACAGTGAATGGAACCGTCTGTAGAACCTTTGGGAAAATGAAGGTGTCTGAACTTTATGCTAACTCACCAAAGAGAGCCTTTGCTCATCTGTTTTCTCCTTTCTTCTTTTTCTTATTTTGACATGCTTGAGGGAACGCTTATCGGAGTCTAAGCACCACCAACTAGCAGCCTATAGTTCTTGCCATCACACATTTGTTCATTCTGTTTTCTTAGCTTAAAGCTTTTTCTTCCTCTCTCTATGTGTGGAAATTCTATTTCTCCCACAAGGTCCAGTCTCATGCCACCAGCATCCTGAACTCAATGCTACCTCTAACAGTTCATGATTCCTTCCTGAGGGCTTGGACAAGGTGTTATCCACTGCATGTCTGTAAATATCTATTATGATACTGTGTCCATAACAACTAGGTCTCAATATCAGAGTAGTGATCTTAAGGCAATCAGTCCTAGGAAGATAATTGGGCAAATACACTTTTACTTTATTAGCGTTCACAGAAGGAGGAGCACCTCTTTATTTCTGACATACTGTAAACACAAGTCAGCTGCCAACTGTTCACCAAGTTCTGCTTGAATGGCGCGCACACGCACACATACACACTGTGAAGGCACACATCTATTTATTCATTTGCCTCAATTCAAAATAAAGCCTAGCATTGTGACAGGTGGAATCTCAAACCGAATGCCTTGTTATTTTAAGATGCACCAAGGAAACTGATCTCTGGTATCTCATCCTAATAAATTTCGCAATGCTATCTTCACATTCAATACTTTAGTCTGCAGAATCTACTACGGTCATTAAAAATGTTTCAACATTAAAAATAAGAACATTTGATAGGTTTAGGAATTTCCCTCCTACTCATTTTAAAATTTACTCACCACTCAAAAATACAGGTTTTTATCTGATTCTTTAAAAATATCTGTTCATAGTGACCATGTGATTATTCTTTGTTTTATAATGACAGACAGGACGTTAGAGTTCCTAATACTGCAGCAATCCTGCCTTCGTGGAATAAATCATTCCTAGTCATTGCTTTTTATCCTCTTAATACACTTATGAACTGTCCACAAACGTTTTTAAGGACATTAATATTTTCATAAGTGAGAGTAGCCTATAGGGCTTTTGTGTGTTACTTTTTTCCTGTTTTGACATCAGGAATATGCAAGCATTCCACTTCCTTCTTTATCCCTGAAGCATTAAAGACAAGAATAATTAATCCTCTGAGAGGTAAACTCACCGGCAAAACTCTGGCCTACATCTTTGTCAGCGTGTGTCTTTACAAATGTTGGAATTTCTTCTTGGTAATTGGTTCATGCATGTTTCACCCTCTTCATGAGTCAGTTTTGATTATGATCAAAGATTTTTCTATAAACTCCTCAATCTCAACTTTAAACTGTATTGGCTAAAATCTCTACACAGTATTTCTTACTATCTTAGCTTTAGTTTGGTTGAACTGACTAGTGTGTGTGCGCGCGCACGCGCCCCCTTTAGATTTTCTCTATTCACAAATGTCAGGTCTGCCAGGAGTTTAGTCAAATTATTTATTTTAAAAATTAACATGAAGTTTTATTTTCGTTTTGGAAACATTCTTCTTTTATTTGTTAATCTAGTGATTTCTACATTTACCCTGTACAATTTCTCCCCCATCATCTTTGTTTTCCCTTGCACTTTTCTTAGTTTAAACTTTTCTTATTAATTTTCAAATTCAATTAATAGAATAATTATTTCCATCTGAATTTTTATGAATTCTGCTCATCGCTGGATAATACATATTTTTAGTTTTTCCTTTAGTCAAAGAACACAATACTTTGAAGAGTAAATAATCTAGAAAAGTATCTCAATATTTCCATATGACCAGTTTATTTATAGTTATCTTTTTTTTTTAAACTATTGGGGGCTGAACACAGAGACTTGTATATACTAACCAAGCAGTCTACCACTACGTCGTTATAGGCCCACCTCACAGCTCTCTTTTAATGGTGGAGTTACTTAGTTTATTACCACCAGAGACTGTAACCTGTCCAATTCCTACTTGGTTGGCTTTATTTTTGTTTTCTTTATGACGACACCTGTTTGCTGCTGTTTTTTTGTGGGGTGTGGAAGAGCACTCTGCATTAAGAACGACCTTCTACTAACCGAACAACCTATCACTGAGGCTGTACGTCACACAAGTCCTCACACTTCGCGGTGTCTGCCAATTCTGAGGGAGGTCCTAGCCTTGTCACTGCTCCTTCTCATCTCCCCCTCCCCCCAGAATTTCTGAAGTTTACATTTCATACACAGGTTGGCATTGCATTTTTGGCGATTAATCTTTACAATGATACAATATTAGTAAAGGAATGAGAATTCAGATGGTACACGCAGACTAATATACAAGTCCTAGTTAATTCAGTTGTAAAATGTAAAGAAAACAGCGTATTCATTCAGCAATACAAAACGGTAAAGCAGGACTTAAAAATATAAAATCTATACAAAGAGAAATGATACAAACTGTTGCTGAAGAACATAAAACCTAAATAAATGGTATGGCAAAGCATGACACCAATGTGAAATGCCCTACGGTAAAGGTAATATTAATATAAAAAATAGGAAAACCCAATGATATTGGGGAGAAAACAACTCTGAGCCAAAGAAACCAGAAGGTGTCAAAGACAAAAACACCACATGAAGTCCGGAAAGAGATGGACACCATACTGCTTGAAGGACTTGTATAAACCGGTAAGAAAAGAATGCACCTGAAGAGTGGGCAGTCAACCCGTAAGAAATACAAACGGCCAAAGATGGGGGGTGAGGGTGGGATTGAGACGATGCAATGAAATTGTACCGGGGTGGGGCTGATGTGAAGAAATTAGCAGAACAATATTATTAGAAGTTTTAAACTGCAGACTGGCACAACTCTTTTAAAGCAAAGAAAGATGGCATGTATAAAGTTAATAGTACATGTTCCTGATACAGCATTCTCAGAAATATTTATACTACTAAACAAACAGTCATTCCTAAGGATGTTTATGCTGCAGCAATGACCACTAGGAGGGCATTATTTATCTTTCAAAAAAGAATGGGATTGTTTGCATCTTGTAAAGATGCCCATGAACACTGTTGAGCAAATAATCGACTCTGAGCTCTATTGCAGTATGTTCTGATTTTTGTTAAGACATTATGTGTAGGTGTGAGCAGAATGACCATAGTGTGCCTAGAAAAATGTCCAGGGACACAGGCATGAAGCTCGCAGTGGGCATCTGTCACCAAGCCTGGAGTATACCCACAGGGTGGCTGCTGGGAGCCAGTTCTGGTTAGTGAGCACATTTTTCCTTTAGAGCTGAGAACTGGGAATTTCAGATGGAGGCATAGCCTGGTCCAAAGCATGGAGCTGAGAAGGGCTGGGATTCCAGGCGAGGGCTATCTGATGATCTACACCCTCCTGGAAATCTCAAGGAGAACTTTTAGTGCTGAACACCCATGAGGCAACAGGTAAAGGCAGGCTGGAATTAAACCACTGGTGGACATGATTTTGCGTTTATTTTGAAACATTTTATTGTGAGATTTTTTTTTTTAGGTGAATCTGCAAATTGTAGAAATTCAGCTGCCATTTGGTGTCAAATTATTTCCTTGAACACTGGCTTGAGATTGCTGTTGTCTTCCAGTACGGATCATGACAGTGGTCTATAAGGGATGTCACCTACTAACGGCATCCACATAATGACCGCAGTCTCTCTCTCTTAGTAAGCTCAGTAACTCCTCTCAAGTGAAGGCTTGCTTAGTTTGTACAAATTATCACCAAGCAAAACAGAGAGGTATTAGATTATGCTCACTCTCTCCCTGAACTAACAATATTAATCTCAAGACACATTGATTTTGGTTGTATTTTTGTGGAAAAGAAATTAAGCTGTTAAGACTTACCCTCCTACTTATTTTTCAGGTAGAATAATTCCCAGTAGTACACAGGGCTTACTTTAAAATGTAGCAAAGCATCACCTTTTATAGTAGACCTAAAGCAGCATTTTCTAAAAGTCATCCTCTGGTTTATGTATTATTATGCTATATATATATATATATATATATTATATATATATATAATATATATATATGTTTCCCAGTATTAACATCTTATTTTATATGACTATTCTATACCGTCTAATGCATAATCAATTCTCATATTAAGTTGCTATAATTTTAAAACTCAAAATTCTTTATGATTTAAAACATTTTATTGCAACCAAATCTAGTTTTAAGTCCTTGAGAACAAAACATAACACATTTTTCTGGCAGCAAAATACAAATTTGTTTTTCTTAGGAATTATTATACTTCTGTGTCTGAAAATTTCTGATGGAAAACTACCCAATGTACAACCAGTTTAAGTCTGTACAAACAGAAAAGTATTATTAATTTGAAAGCTTTATAAAGAGTGAAAAGTACTAATAAAAATGTTTCATGATTTTACTACATGATATAAGCACAGTTCTCAACTACACAATTAAATTTTCATTCTCTTCACTCAACAGTTCTAAATATCCTTAAAAGCCAATGTATAATGTTAAGTCTGAATCTGAAAACACTGTCATGGGAAGCCATGAGCTCAATGTGTAAGAATCAAGGCTGAGAAATCTGTGACAAAGGTTGCTACCAATGGTAACAATGCAGTTGTCCAGTAAGCAAAGACAGCAATAGGAACTACAGGCAGAGTCTGGCTGGGGCCAGCTGGAACCAAAGCAAACACCATGTTTATTACAACCATTACATGTATTAACGGCCTCTTGAGGTGTTGAATGGATTTGGCAGCAGGAGGGGGAGCTGAGGGGGAGTTCAAGGATGTTTACATAAGTCAATGTATCTGTTTAAAGGGCTTTGATCTCTATTCACAATTTTTTTTTGAACCAGTTCAAAAAGACTATAAGATAAAGTGGAGCCAAAGCCAGTGTGGACTCAAAATACACATCAGAGTCAGCCGCTCCCACTTAGTAGTTTACTCAGCAGTCTTGTATTTATGCACACTTCACTTTCACCTGGATCCTGAAGACATTGCCAAGGTCATGGGCTTCATGCTAGGTGTCTACAGTTGGTAGACAGGCCCTGGTGAACGTCAGGCTGGAGATCTTCCCTTTGTCTGAATGATCTCTGCCCTGGAGGTGCCCCTATCTATCCGCCATATGCCTCCAGTTCCTTATTGGGCTTGGCCACTGGGGAGTCTTGGCAGGAGTTCAGAGAGAGAGAGAGGGAGGGAGAGAGAGAGAGGGAGGGAGGGAGGGAGGGAGGGAGGAAGGGACGAAGGGACAGATGGACGGACGGATGGACGGACGGACAGAAGGGAGAACAGGTCCTGAACTCCATGACTTTCTCCCAGTAAGTTGTCTCACAATGCCAATGTCTGCCTCAGGCAGCATGTTCATTCCGGTAACATTCCCTTCCCTCAGAATCAGAGCAGTTGACAGTCTGACTGCCCTAAGATCCAAACCTTGTATCTTCATCCTGCTGCAGTAAATAGATCTCCCTGGAAACGCCTCCTCTTGACTCTGCATCAGTTTTCTGTCAGGACCCCAACTCATCCACTAGTTTACAAAGTGCTGCAGATGGAATCTTCTCGTCTGTTTCCTCGTTTGTCACAGAGGACTTTGGGACAGGGTGATCTGTAAGGTGCTCTGCTGTCAACATTCTGAGAGGCCCTAAATGGCAAGGACCAAACCCGAAGCTGTCCCTGCATGGCCTCAGTGTCAGTGACTCCTGTGGGGTGCTCCCCTATTTCTGGGCCCACTTTAACAGGCCTTAACTGTGAACATAAACAACACATCATGAGGAACATTAACATCATCTTCGACAGACTACAAAATCTTCCCAAACTCTGTTCTTTCCCATCTATATATCCCATGCCAACATAAAAGTCTTTTAGTATGCCTGTCTTCCTACAGAAAACTAGTATGGTTTATGAGATGAAAACCTAGGAATAATTTTATTGTCTTTTCATAAAGGATCTAAAAAAGCCAGCTATTTAACATTACACATTTAGAATGCACAGACAAGAAAGAATTGAATTTTGAGTTCTTGCAAGCTACATGGGAACTAAAGAGTTACATACCAGTAAAAACACACAAATACTTTGCAACAAACACAACAGAGCCATCTCACATTCACTCATTTGTAACTAGCAGCTAAAGGAAGTGTTCTGACACGTGCTAAGAAGTGGGCAAGCTCTACAGGAGATTCTCCATGCATGGAGCACAGTGTGTCTCCTCCTCCACACATGGAGCACTGTGTGTCTCCTCCTCCACACATGGAGCACTGTGTGTTTGCGATCCTCTTCTCTTTGTTTTGACACATCCGTTACCACCTTCAGCACCATAGCCACCTGGATCCCATGGGATCCATGTGGCCCATTACACATGATGACTTCCTACCAACTGGCCTTTTCTTGACCTGAAACTCTGCAAGTCTGAATTCTACAGGGCACCAGAGGCCCTCTTCCCAAGCCTTTGCTTATTATTTGTATTTAAGTATAGGTCAGCCAAGGTTTCATTCCAAAGAGCAAACCTTACACCTAGATCAAAGCGAGCTTCATTTAAGTTCATCATGTGCTCTCTCTATACAAGGCAACATGTTAGCAAGGGACAGTGTGGCCACAAACTAGGAAAGCACACAGTCAAACAACTCGGCCGAAGGGCACCTGGGGTCAGGAGGTGTGGCATGGTCTTAAGTGTGGAGCACCAGGTTCAGAGTTCCTCCTGCTTTCTCCTCAAGTGACTGCTCTCTCGGGAGGTAATTTCACTTAAATGATGTACAACACTCATTCTCACATGGATAGCCTCAAATTCATACTGTACCCAGGACTCTGAAGAGGACCACACCTACGATGATCATGGTCTCCTGGACATCACAATGTAGTCCTTCCATAAAAACTTCAAATTCAAAGTGCCTGCCCTGCCTTTCATCTGATACTTGTTCCTCTACTTTTATACTTGTTTCCTCTCTTCACAAGCAAAAGTACCACCTACCCAGGTGTGCTGGCTAGTTTTGTGTTGAGTGACACGAGCTAGAGTCATCTGGAAGGAGGGAACCACAATTGAGAAAATGCCTCCAATGATCAGACTCTAGGCAAGCCTGGAGGGCATTTTCTTAATTGGTGATGGGGGGTGGGGTGGCCAACCCACTGTGGGTGGTGCCATTCCTGGGTAGGTGGTCTTGGATTCTGTAGGAAGGCAGGCTGAGCAAGCCAGTGAGCAACACCCTTCCATGACCTCTGTATCAGTGCCTGCCTCCAGGTTCCTGCCCTGCTTGAGTTCCTGCCTTGCCTGAGTTCCTGCCCTCACTGCTTTTGATAATGAACTGTCCTGTGGAACTGTGAGTGAAGAACTCTTTCCCCCCCAAGTTGCTTTTGGTCATGGTGTTTCATTAAAGCAACAGCAACCTTAACTAAGACACCATGTCCTCTGCTTAACTCCATGATCAACTTACCCAGCAACTTGGAGGTTCTTCAAATATGCATCTTGTGTCATGCCTTGCAGCCTTTAGATAATGCTCAGACATTTATCTAGAGGGTCCACCTTACAATGGCATTCTTAATTCTTGTGAACCCCACCTTGCCTAGTCCATCCCCATATACAAGTGATCCCAGCTCTTACCACACTGTATGTATCTGCTTCATGGGTCTATAGCTGAATAGACCCAGAATCAGCAGTTTGAGAGTAGAGAACCAGGTAGACTTTTCAAACCCAGCACCTTGCAGAGTAATGTACATCGTAGGTATAAAGTGCATGTCTGTCCTAACAAATGTCTGAGTAGCTAGCAGACAGCAGAATGGAAGGTTCCAGTGTTAGGAAGGGCAAGCCAGGGTAGGACATGGGGTATGGAGCAGGGTTGTATCCCCAGACCCTCCACCAACACTATCTCTAATCGTCAGATGACTTTTTAATAAAGTGCCAGGACCACTTTATTCTTGTAAATTAAGTTCTAAAAGGCTTGACAGGCTCATGTTTTCCTTCCAGCTGCATTATTTAAATTTCGTCTTGAACTAGTGAAACTTAAAACAGTCACAACTTGCTAAGTGTCTATTATGTTTCAAGCAACAAATTCATCCTCTTTGCAAAAATATGGCATAGCTTTGATTTTGACAATAAACAATCACCACTTGATCGCCCTCTGCCTTCACCATGGAAACTAGGCAAATATTTGCAGACATTCCTTCAACCTTCACAGATAAGGAGAAATGAAAATTATTCTGAACACAGGACATGGCAGGCTGTGTAGCTCATCACTTCCTCTGAAAAGCTGTTTTAACTCTTAAGGAAATCTATATGCTTTGGGAGGCCACATAATTACTGGGACTTCAAAGAGAATTGTCAAACATGATTTATTTTTGTTATGGAGACAAATGCCTCTGCAGTCCAGGCCTTCCTACCCCTTTGTACTGTGCTCATCTTTACACAGGCTGTATGCAAAACAACTTCATGAGTTCCAGCAGGCTATGTGGCCAGTGGAAATGAGAGGGGAATTGCAAGCATAGCTGTAAACTAAGCGCGGGTACACACTCTTCAACATCCTTGAACTCCATGGGCACTGCCTTCCTTAAATGGGAAGGAGCCACCAAGGTGTGGCTGGTTGCACAGCATCAGTTGCCCATCTACACCTGTCACAGAAGTGTACACAGAAAATGAGAACTAGCCCTGCACTTTCTAATGAACCTGGGCCACCAGAAATGGACTTGGGCACAGAGCACTCTGATTATTTGAGGTCAAATGTTAAAGGAAAGAAATAGAGGAAACATGCTTTTGAAGATTAGGATGTCTCACGCTGTTCATCTGAGAAGATTGAAAGTGCAAACAGGAGCGGAGAACAAAACAGAGGACTCAGACTGCAGCATTGGGAATCGGAGGAACCATTTTCTGACAGGAACTGTCAAGTATCAGGATGGACGACTGTGGGATTTTATGACCTTTCTCTGAAGCTTCTTCTTTTTTCCCTCCAATCTTATCTCAGGGTAAAGAAGGGGCTAGGGAAAAAGAGAAAGGAGGCCTGTGTGAAGCATAGCGGATGTAGAGTTCTGTGTTGGACTAACCATCTCGTATTTTACATCATCTTCAGTTGAAGATTTGAGTGAGCACCACTGACCACTTGCAGGAACAGGTAAGAGCAGGTGGACAGAGAGTCCGTGAGCGAGGAGTTGGTGAGTGGCCGTGCTGGGACTGAAGCAGGGCTGGGACCTCATTCTCACGGTGCACTCACTGACTTCAGACCTTCCTTCCCTTGGGGGAGGGAGAATGGTGGCCAGGAACTGAACCCAGGGCCTTACCCATGCTAAGTACTGTACCACTAACATCTATTCGCAGACCTATTTTGATTTTTTTTTTCTCTTGAGACAGGATCTTGAGTACATAGCCCTGGCTACCCTAGAACTTTCTATGTAGACCAGGCTGGCCTGGAACTTGCAGTGATCCTCCTGCCGTGTCTCTAGTAAGCTGCGATTGCTGGCATGCACCACCATAGCTGGCTCAGATGTGCTGTGGATGATTGATTGATTGATAAATAAAGCACTGATTGGCCAGTAGCCAGGCAGGAAGTATAGGCGGGACTAACAGAGAGGAGAACTGTGGGAAGTGGAAGGCTGAGGCAGAGAGGCAGAGGCCAGCAGCCGCCATGAGAAGATATTAAGATACTGGTAAGCTACAAGCCATGTGGCAACTTATAGATTAATAGAAATGGGTCAATTTAAGATATAAGAACTAGATAACAAGAAGCCTGCTGAGGCCATACAGTTTGTAAGCGATATAAGTCTCTGTGTATTTACTTGGTTGGGTCTGAGCGGCTGTGGGACTGGCGGGTGAGAGATTTGTCCTGACCGTGGGCCAGGCAGGACCAGGAAAACTCTAGCTACACAGATGTATTCTTTTAGGTCTTTTGTTTAGTTATCACTTTAAAACAATGCTTTTTTATTTTTTTTAAAGATCAACATTTCTAGAGCAGTGTAGGTTTACCAAAAATCTGAGAAGAGCAAGATGTTTTCCTAGGATGATTATCTGAAAGGTTTTCACTAAAATGGTCGCCGTTGGCACATTAGTGTCATGGATGAGCAAGTGGCTGGGTCCTGGATAGAGGCGAGGGAAGGACTGCTTACCCACAATGCTCTGCATGAGGCCAGAAGCCTGGTGTGGTGGGCATGCTTCTGTTTACTGCGCCAACCTTATTCTCCTTTTCCATTTCCACCTCTGCAAATGAAGTCACCCACCAGTTCCTCCAGTCAGGCTCTTCCTCAGACTCACCCCTCACCCATTTACAGATCTGACAACATGGCTGCAGTTGTAGGAACAGGCAAAGAAGAATACAGCTTGGAAGCCTGACTAACATTGCCTACTATTTTATAACATAATTCTTAGCCCAAACTAAACTCCTCCCCCACCCACCAACCAAATCTTTAGGCTTAAGAAGTTTCCAGAACATACTATAATTTCATGGATATAATGGTAGCAGTGTGAATTTACTATCTGATTTGAAAGTTGCTAAAACAAACAAACAAAAAAGACCTGATATATAATATATATCCTTAGTCATTCACAAAATACAGAAGAGGAAATTAAACAAACACTATTCTATCCTTACCATATTTAAAACATCTTTAGAATGAAAATTATTCTTATATATCTTCTGTAAGCAGAGAGGAAGAAAGGATAACTGAAAAGCAATCCACTAATAGATAATTGCAGAAAATGTAAATTCACTTATTGCTAATGGGCTGCAACGCTTCTCTTGAACTTGTCTCAGTTTCTAGGAAGAACCACACGAATACCAAGGACTTCACAAAGTATTTCTAGGTACATCCGCTATTGGGAGAGAGACATGTGTGAACATAAAAGGCAATGGCAGGTTTCTCACCTAGACTCGGAGCTCCATCTGCACTGTGCTTAGGGCACTGTGGTTGCTGCATGCAAACAGTGCAGGAAAGGAAGAGCACCCGTCCAAGTTCATGCCTCACAGCCAATTCAAAGAAAAGACCTTTCCATTTACAAACATTTCAAAGAATGCTGCTGCTTTCTAGAAATCTGCGGCAGATAGTTTCTTTATCCTTAAAGCTGGTGGTTGGAGACATGATTACAGTGGTGTCTAAGGAAGCATGAAGAATTCAGAGTATTGTTTCTCTTCCAGGAGATGAAACATCTTAAATAATCACTGTGGATACTTAATATATGGGAACCCTCATAGATGGCAGAAGTAGGGCCTAGTGATACCCTAAGAGTCTTCTGGAACCTTCTGAAAGAAGTAACAGTTACCTACTCTATATTCCCACAGTATACCTCTCTCAGGCCCTGCTCTGATATGTGGTGTGACCACAAAAATCGACTTCCACCTCTGTTACCCCACAGAACCGAATGCTATAATGACATTACTTACTTTCAGATCCCTAATACTTGTGTGGCTGGCTTTCTGTTACTACAACACAATACTTGAGACAATCAAGTTATGAGAGAAAAGGTTTATTTGCCTCACAGTTTTGGGGGTTCTAGTCCATGATAGGCTGGCCCTCCTCCTTTGGGCCAGTGGTGAGGCAATGTCATGGGCAGGAGCATGTGGAGCAGCAAACTGCTCACATTAAGAACCAAGGAGCAAAAAGAGCTAGAAGGTGGATGAGGTCACAATCACTCCCAAGGGCATGCTCCCCATAACCTGAAGACCTACCTCCTGAAGGTTCCAGAGCTTCCAGTCATCCCACCCTGGGGACCATCTTTCACACGCTGCCTCTAGAGCAGTGGTTCTCAACCTTCCTAATGCTGCGACCCTTTAATACAGTTAACACACCTCATGGTGTGGCGATCCCCAACCATAAAATCATGTCCACTGTCACTTCATAACTAAATTTTGCTACTGTTATGAACCCTAATGTAGACATCTGATACGCAGGTTATCTCATACTCGACCCCTGTGAAAGAGTAGTTGCGACCCACATGTCGAAAACCACCGCTCTAGGGTTATCTGAGATCCAAACCTGTCACTTGCTATTATATTTGACATATAGCAGCCACTAAAAAGCTGTCAAATGTGTGATCATTAGAAATACCTCTCCAAAAATGCTCTCCCCCACCCCTACAAATTCAAAATCAAATAAACAAAACCAAACAATAGCAGCAGCAGCAGCAGCAGCAGCAGCAACAAAACCCAGAGAAGAACAACAAACCAAGCCAGGGAGAGGAAAAATCGTCTTTCTTGAGGTTATTAATGAAGTTATGAAAAATGTTGTGGATTCACAAATATGGCAACAAAATCCATTTTGTAATCTTAAAGAAAATTTCTGTATGTGGGCTGTTAGCACACGCCTGTAATCTCTGCTCCCAGGAGACAGAGGCAGGAGGATTGCTATCAGTTTGACTCTAGCCTCGTCTACATAGCCAAGTTATAGGCCAGCCAGGTTTTGACACCTCGTCTCAAAAAACCAAACCAAATCAACCAAACAAAGGCCTCATGTAAAGAAAAAAATTAAACTTTAGCCACTGTCAGCATCAGTTTATGAATATATATATTTGTATTCATCTAAGATATTAATTTACTGAATAATGTTTAGATATACACAACTATTCAGACGGACGAGGCATTTTCACCGAAGTCTAAACCTATGAAATCACCTCTTAGAACAAAGCATCTAGGATTTACATCCCCATAAAACTTCCTCCCGGGACCTTCCTAGTACACTTAGGGGACCCTGTCCTCCTGGATTCATTTTGCTTGAATGTCATCTGAAGGACCATGAGGTGTATGGACACCACACTGTGCATGGTTTCATTGTTCAACATGGCATGTGGAGACTGCCCATGTCAGTGCTTCTGTCCCACTGTGCCAACAGGGCAGAATGTAGTCTTCTTTATTTTTTTTTGGTTTTTCGAGACAGGGTTTCTCTGTGTAGTTTTGTGCCTTTCCTGGAACTCACTTGGTAGTCTAGGCTGGCCTTGAACTCACAGAGATCCGCTTAGCTCTGCCTCCTGAGTGCTGGGATTAAAGGCGTGCGCCACCACCGCCCGGCTAGTCTTTTTTTTTAAACCCCCTGTTGATGGGTGTCTACAGATTTTGGTACAGTGAATGAATACCTTTTAAATGTTTTTCTGTGTTTCCCTTGCTGGACATGAGCACTCATTCTCTTGGGCGCACATAGAAAGGAGGCCAATCCTCAGTAAACATTACCAGTTTTGCTAGCAGCGAGACCACTGTACCCCTCCTCCAGTGAGGTGTGCGTTTCATTTTCTATGTATCTAACCCCACTCAGCATTGCCAGCCATCAGTGAGGTGTGCGTTTCATTTTCTATGTATCTAACCCCACTCAACATTGCCAGTCATTCATGCTAGCGTGGACTGCAACTGCCTGTCTTTCTGAGCAACCAATCTGTAAACGTGTAAAACTCTAAATTTGGGGTTATTCTCTCTCCCTCCTCCCTCCCCTCCCCTCTGGTTTACCATACTGCCCAGGCTAGTCTCCAAACTGTAGGTTGCTCAAGCCAGCCTCTTCACACCCCAGC
Organism: Peromyscus californicus insignis; assembly: GCF_007827085.1. NCBI lineage: Eukaryota > Metazoa > Chordata > Mammalia > Rodentia > Cricetidae > Peromyscus > Peromyscus californicus. The sequence continues at coordinate 17,901,518 of NW_026294584.1, forward strand.
CTCCTGAACAGTGGGGACTGAAGGCATGTGCTACCACCCCCAACGATCTGGGTTTATAAACTAGCTAACCAGACTCTTTCTGTAATGGTGCAACAGTGGTGTCTAACATTTTTGCACACACTTGACCCAACAGTTCTAAGACAACCCGAAAATGTCACATTTCTCACTTTCGTCCTTTCTATTTCCTTTTACCAAACTCCCAACTCTTTCAAATATCTGTCATGGTTTTCTCTGTATTTATATAGTTTTTAGACACTTTGGGCATTGAGTAGAGAATTAAACTAAAAAATATTTTGAAATGTTTGTGTGAACATCAGTAATTTAAAAATGTTTTAGATGTTAAAGAGTAGTTTTACTGGATTTCTTCTACAGACAAAAAAAAAAAAAATCTAAAATATCATATACCCCTGAAGTTAGCTAAGGTCAAATCTGAGATTACTGGATCCTCTTGTTCCATTTCCCTCTAAAGAGGTCACATTGCTATTTTTCCATTGGTAGTGAGTCCTTATCTACCGAGGCATGGAATCTGAATGTGGGGAACTAAGGCAACCACCAAGCTGAGCACTTTAGGATGACATCCTTTGCACACACAGTACCATTTCCCCATGTTTATGAATGCAAAATGATTATGATGACTTCATTTAGTCACTGAATATTTTCAGAGTGCTACTCAATGTCTGACACTCTGTGGTAGTGAATACTACATACAGCATGGCTTCTGTCTTCATGGTATTTAGAGTGGACTGGTTAAAAGAAAATATTTATCAAGAAACATGGCAAGGAAACCATGATCCAGTATGTCTGCATAGGCGAGGCAGCTGTTTAGCCTGATCTGCTTAAGGGGCCCTTGGCAGTGGGATCAGGATCCATCCCTGGTGCACGAGCGGGCTTTTTGGAGCCCAGTGCCTATGCTGAGACACCTTATACAGCTTGGGTCGGGGGGCGGGGCTTGGACCTGCCTCAACTGAATGTATCAGGCTCTGCTGACTCCCCATGGGAGTCCTGCCTTGGAGAAGGTGGGAATGGGGGTGGGCTGAGGGGGGGAGAAAGAGGTAGGAGAGGGGCACCTGTGGTTGTTATGTAAAATGAACAGAAAATTTCTTAATAATAAAAAAATGTAAAAAAAAAAAAAAGAAAGAAAGAAAATATCAAGAAACATGGCAAGGAAACCATGACCCAGTATTCCTGCATCATGAAAGTTCAGCATTTTAAGTTAAACACAGGTTTGTGAGGCTTGTCAGATGATTTAAAAAAGAAACCAATTCAAGGCAGCTCCATCAATATTTTCTACCAATGAAGACACTTCCCATCATAGAGGAATGCTGGTGGTATTTCAGAGATGTAGAGGGACCCATTTGGCTACACTGTGAAGTCTTGATTATGTACACTCCTGTTTCCCAAAAGAGCTTAGCCATTGCCTAGAGTGAGTTTATAAAAAGTCCTAAAGCATCAAATCTGGATATTGAATCTCCCTTCTTTAAATCCACATTTCACAATAACAATTAAAGGGTGTGGGAAACCCTGCAGTTAGGAAGAAACCAAAGAACTGGGCATTTACCAAACTGAATCATATTTCTCTCTCATCTCACATCTATTTCTGTTTTGCAGAGCTAAATATTCCCGGGAAAATGCTTTATAAAGCACCAATCTATGAGCATGTACAGGGCTAGGTGTGTAAGAATGTTTCTACACATGCAACTTGACATTTTTAACTAACATATTTCAGAAATATAAGACCAAATATATTGTCTTTAAAAAAATTAAGACATACACACACATATATGTATGAAAATCTGTCTTTGCATTGGCCCACAATGAGTTATAAAGTGCCCTTCAACTTCGGCATAGCTGTCACTGCCTATTACCATTCTACATTAGAACAGATGTAGATGGTAACCACACCTTGCTCCATGTTAACTACTATTTCTGTTCTAACAGTCTCATGTTTAGGTAAGGGTTATTCAATTCTTCATGATAAAAGTAGACTGTAAAAAATTCTAATTACTGGAGCTTTCTGTCTGTTGTACCCCATCTGGAAGATACTTATAATGCAATGTTGAAGGTCAACAACATTCAGTGGATAACCAGTCTGCCATGACAGAGACAGACCATAAAGACAAATACTAGACCAGGCCTGTCCTGCAAGAGTTCATAGCCCAGGGAATATTACTAAGACAGTGTGGCTGGAGTTGTGAGAAAGTGTCATGGAAACACAGATGACTCATTAAATAGAATGCTTGACTTAAAGCTTCTACAATGAAATATCCATAATCTACGTATAACAAAGTATGACTGCATCCAAGAAACTAATATTTATTGAGCACCTACTATATACTCTAGATCTACACACCAGACTTTAATTTTCAAATCGTTGCTAGTGTCAGAATTGCATTACTGTTCTCAAAAGAATTATAGAATATCTCTCGGATTCTTGAGCTTAGAGTTTAATTTTATACCTTGGAAAAACTCTAACACAAAGGACACAAGCAAGCATGATTCCTCATCAGAACTACATTTTCACATACTTTCATTTCAAAGTTTGAGCCAGTAGAGGGAGTAAATTGCTTCAAAGAAAAGCCTCAGGTAGATACAGAGAGATGCAGGGCTTCCTGAGTGCAGGGCTTTAACATACGGGAAACTTGTGTGCAGAGACATTTTTCAAATACAGACATGTAATTCATGCTGTAAAGATTCATTACGTAAATGCAGAAGTGTAAGAAGCAGTCGCTGAGCAAACTTACGGATTCTGCAGTGAGACCCAAGGTACCAAGAGCCTGACACTCCCATCAGTAACTTCTGGATCAACACAGATCTGGAGCGAAATCTACCTAATTGGCATTAATGGGAAGGAACTCTGGTAATGCTAACCTATCTATCACCTATCACCAACCTATCACCAACCCAGAGGCTGTTTTAGGTCAAAGATAAGTCCATACATCACAATCAGTATTTTTCTGAGCTCGAGAATGGATGCCACTGTCTTGGGATTCCAAATCTTAGGAGTGATACAAAAAATTCACTTTCAAATAGAAGCAAAAGGGCAAAGTCTTTGGAATTTACCTCATGAGAGGAAATTCTTAAAAATGAAAAGTAGGTTGATGTGGTACGTTAGCAATATTTTGTCATAATTGCTCTTTACTGTGCAGAGATGCAGGTGCTGCGGTGGCCCGAGGTGATCCCCAGGTGCCCTGGCGCTGGAGTTCCTGGCAGTTATGAGGCACCTGAATGTGGATGGTGGGAACCACTCGGGCCCTCTTACAGAGTACTGTGCGCTTTTAGCTGCTGTGCCTCCTTGTGGGAGCCCGTTCTCGGGTTCCTCGTGGCTTTACCCAGCAGGTCCACATAGAGGATGATTAGACCACGGGCCTGAGTGCAGGTGTCTGGGATGGTCTGCACTTGGCTGGGCTGGGGGAGGAGGTCTTTTGCTCCACCCCTTGGCGTCTCTATAAAAACCCTGGGGCAGAGACAGTCGGGGCCCGTTGGAAAAGGTTCCAGGCCCTCTCGAGGCTATCCTTTATTGTCTATCTGTTTATCTCCGCGATATTCTCCGCAATAAATCCTTCTATCTAATATTTCCTGCTGCTCGCACTCAAGAAAACTCTGGGGAACTGTGGGGGTGGTTGGGTAAACGCCCCACACCTCCTCTCCACCCTTTTCCGGTTCCTATACCCTTCCTTCCTTTTTCGGCTGGCTTCCTTCTGCATTTTCTCTCTCTTCTTCCTCCTCTTCCTCCCTTCTTTTTGCCACACTCAGTCACCTCCCAAGCCACTAACCTATCAAGACAATCCATGTCTGTTCACACACACACACACACACACACACACACACACACACACACAGACACTTCAACACTTAGTTCTTATATCACAGGGATAGTGATAGCCAACAGTGACTTAAAATGAATTGAAAATTATAAATATTTATTTTATATGATTCCAAACTACCTTTTATCTTTATCAGGTATATTTTCCCCGGTCTGTTGCCTGTAAGTGAAACTACAAAATATATAAGACAGATATTTATTTTTTCTTACCCAGCTTAGTGGAAAGAAAAAGTCACCAACAAGGAAGGGTGAGGAAAAGGCTGGGTCGACAGAGAAGCCAATCCGTACTTCTTCCTAGCCTGTATGAGCCTTCTCCTTAGCCCTAGGTTCTTCTAAAAGCTCTCCCACCCAGTAGCAATGCTCTCTGATGTGCCCATAACACTTTGTTTCTCTGGTCAGTTTTGTCAAAGGATTGTTTTTGTTATTCTTAATGAGGGAACATGTCTCAGGCCTATTTTCCTGTTCAATATTTCTACTTAAAACTTTTCATGTCTAATAATTTATGATTAAATAATTAAAATTAATTTAACGTTCATTTAAATATTGTTACTTTCCATAATGAATACACACACACACACACACACACACACACACACACACACACACACACACAAAACTTTCCATTGGTCCTTTAAAACTATTTAAATACAGTAGATGCTTATTTGAAAGAATTCGTTTTTTGTTCCTCTTTGCACTGAAGACTTTTGTATTATTTATATTCAGTCTCATTTAGTCATAAAAGCAGTTAGTGCTATGAATTAGCCTCTGTGAACAGCTTTGGTCATACTGTTATAGCTCTGAATAGAGTTAACTATTGTAATGTAAAGTCGCATGTCCAGTGGGCATTAGAGAAGTTGTGAGATGCAAATAGTGAATCTGAGGTACGACAACTTGAAATGTCAGTCACCAGGGCCTGAGGATCAAGCATTACCACGTGCTCAGTGGATAAACTATCTGCTCACATTTACAATAATATCCCTCCCTGCTGAGGTGTGCCCACCAGCCATCTACTCATCTTACCTTTGGTCACTAGGGAACATCGTCCCATGTAAAGGAACAGCAGCAGTAGATGGGCTGAGGGAGAGAATTCTAGACTGAGATTTAGAAAGTAGGGTTTGTGTGTATGTGTGCTGTGTGACTGTATGCATGTGTGTGGACATCAGGGTGCTCTTCCAGGAGTCAGCTCTCTGATCTACTATGAGATCTGAAGACTGAGGTCAGGTTATTAGGTGTGTGTGGCAGCTGCTTATACCTGCTGGGCCATCTTTCAGGCCCGAGAACTGCATTTTTCTTTCCAGATACACCAGTCTGTGTTTGTTACACACAATTGCTATATATTTATCTTGAAAAGGGTAATTTTGTTATTATTGGGCCACTGCTTCCAAAAATAGTTATGAAACCACAAACCTTTATTACTATAGTCCTTTCAACAACAGAATCCTATAATTAAGAATAAAATTCACAAGCTGAGTATGATGGTGCACACCTTTAATCCTAGTACTTGGGAGGGAGAGGAAGGAAATCTCTGTGAGTTGGGGGCCAGCCTGGTCTTTATACAAGTTCCAGGACAGCCAGGGCTACACAGAGAGACTCTTGTTTCAAAAATTTTATTTACATGCTCAGTGACACCATCTGGACACTGTACTATGTACCAATACATGATATGGGTGACATTCTCAGGAACCGGACATTTAAAGAAACAACTTTGATCTATAGGATATTAGTAAGTACCCAAGAAAATCTGTAATTCCATAAAACAAAACTATAATCCCAGAAGACGCTGAAAAACCTTTAAGGGTCATTTAGATTGAGGGGAAAAGGCAAATCCACGAATCTTACCAGGTGCAGTGAAAGGTTAGAGGGCAGCCATGGCTATGTGTCTGTGTGGTACCCTTAGAAGTGATGGTCCGTGGCTATGTGTCTGTGTGGTACCCTTAGGAGTGATGGTCCGTGGCTGCGTGTCTGTGTGGTACCCTTAGGAGTGATGGTCCGTGGCTACGTGTCTGTGTGGTACCCTTAGGAGTGATGGTCCGTGGCTGCGTGTCTGTGTGGTACCCTTAGGAGTGATGGTCCGTGGCTACGTGTCTGTGTGGTACCCTTGGGAGTGATGGTCCGTGGCTACGTGTCTGTGTGGTACCCTTAGGAGTGATGGTCCGTGGCTACATGTCTGTGTGGTACCCTTAGGAGTGATGGTCCGTGGCTACGTGTCTGTGTGGTACCCTTAGGAGTGATGGTCCGTGGCTACGTGTCTGTGTGGTACCCTTAGGAGTGATGGTCCATGTTCTATTTTTTTTCCAGAATTAAACACTTCTGCTTAACAGGAATATGTGTGAGTGATAAAGTTCTTACAGGTAAGCATTCAAATTTACTATAAAATATGCTCACAGAAGTCACACCACAAAGATCAAGACCTTATATGTTTGTCCCTAAAATACAGACACAAAAAGACGGTAACAAAATGGAACGATATGGGGTATGCTTTTCTACCCCTCTTGCTGGACTGCCTGGGTCTATAGAGGTGAATCATCTGTTCCTGGCTTCAGAAATTATGGAGGGGAGAAATAGCACGTGAAATACCTGGAATTCCATAAAGTTTCATAGAGACCGAATAATAATGACTTTCTACAACATTTTAAACAGTTAAGTGGGGAGAAACTCAAGCCACACATCTCTCTGAGAATTCCATTCTCTTCTAATGAAACTGGATCAATGATTGAAGGACCGCAGACTTCTGAAGTAGACATAAATGGGTACATCCTGCCCAAATCCCCTTGGTTCCTTTTCACCAAATAACCATGATCTGGAGACTACAGCAACTTTATTTAAATTTTACACACAAAGCCTCATTCCTTTGTTGGTGACCAAAAAACTCTGCTTAAAAAGAGAACACAAGAAGCAAGGCAGTAGGGGCTTTCTTGTCGCCAGCTTTTATATCTGAGAGTCCTGGACTGAGCCAGGGGACAAAGAGATAGGGGCATTATTGCTAGTTACTAACAAATGGCAGGTAACACACAGTTCTTGTGGAACCTGACGGGCGTTCTACACATTCTCTGGACTTAAAGTCAGGCAGCAGCATGGTTGCAGGGAAAGCACAGCTTTGCAGGCATGCACTTCTGAATTCTGCAGAGCAGGATTCCTCCGGTTTCCTTAAGGAGAGAGACTCGCTCTGGGCTGTGGGCTTGCAGCAGCAGCAGCGCCCGGCTTTGCTGTCCATGAAAGAGCAGAACCGTGAGCGTGGAGCACGAAGTTCTGTGCTATGGGACGCAGTGGCAGCGAGCCAATGTTTACAATCCCCTGGGTGGGGACGGCAGGCTTTAAAAGCCTTTGCTCCTGCCGGCAGTGACCTTCGCCTGCTTTCAAAGCGGCTCTCAGGTTAACCCCTTGGGTTCTGTGTGCCCTGGAGCTGCACAAAGGAAATACCTTCCTTTGAAGGACACCTCGCAGGAACATCGGTTTCTGATTTCAGCGGAGCAACACAGAAACACTGGATTAGGAAGAAAGGATGTATTAACTCTGCCCTCGGACCCACGGGCAAGTCAGGGGCCCCTGGATCTGGATTTCGATGTGTGCGGTGTTCTACAAAGTGACCCTTTCCAGATTCAGGCTATGGACTCAAGCTTACAAAGCAGGGGGCTGGGAAACATGAGCGTATTTGGTCTCCAGGGGAGAAGGAAGCATCCAATTTATGCAGAAATGCCCTTTCCCCAGCTAGCCAATGGGAAGCCAGGCTACAGCGGGGGGGGGGGGGGGGGGGGGGGGCGGGGGGGGGCGGCTGCGGCTTCCTATTGGGATATAACTAGAAGAACAGTGCTTAAAATTAAAGACAGGCTAAATCGTTAAAAAGCAGCGGAAGAGAAAATGCCTTGTCGAACCGAAAAGCAAAGCTGACTACATCTGTCTTATTACTGTTATTCCAGTGGAAAAGATTTTTTTATCCTAATGTTAAGAAGCAAAGATCTCATGAGAACACCACACATATACAATTTTTAGTCTCAAATACATTATTCAAAAGAAGCTATAAAGATAATAACATGAAGACAAGACAAGAGGAATAATATTTAATTATCAAAATGTCTTCAGGATGTAAGATTTACTTTGAAAAGAAGAGAAAACATGATGTCAGGGATTCGTTCCTATTGAAACAGAGACTTTGTTTTGGCTGAGGAGCTCTGGGAATCTGAAGAAGTTTGGAGTCTACACATGGATCATCAACAATACAGCCACACCTTTAGTGAGGGACAGAAAGGGAGACACACGAGAAGATGGAACTGGCATGTACACATCATGAGAGAAGTCCTGAGGAAACTCTCCCAGTCCCGGACGAGGCAGCGGGGAGACCAGCTCCCTCTTCCTGTGTGGCTGTGGCTTCCGAGCGGCACCTGCCCGTCATAAAGCACCTGTATCCTGTAGCTCACTCCATCTCGCTCGCCATTTGAGAGGTACTGTTCGGCAGATTTCCTGGATGAATAACGGGGTCTTGAATGCTTCTGAAGAGAGTTATCAGGGCTGGAGAGACGGCCCAGTGGGTGGAGGTGCTTGACCCTGAGCCTGATGACCTGAGTTTGATCCACGGGATCCGGGAGGGGAGAATGGACTCCGGAAGGCTCTTCTCTGATCACACACTCATCACGCACATGTGCCCCCCAATAAATAAATAAATAGATATAAAACTGTAGTTTCTCAAGGAATGTTTAACAGTAATAAGAAGAACTATGTCCCCTCTATCATTACAGACCATTTAACCTTTTCCTTGCTATCTGCTACAGAATTTCAATGATGATTAACTGAACATACTCCGCTCTAATGCAGACAGACCAGAATGTGCTGAGAAGCCCAAAGGCACCCCAGAGCTTCACAGAGAGAAGATGACATACCACAGTCAAAGTTTGACATGGTTTTCTGTATGCCTCACATTTCACTAAGGACTGGACACATTTCATACCCTTAAATAACAGGCTCTTATGAGACAGGGTCTGGGTGCTTTGCCCATATCCTGACATGTTCAGAACACATTATTAAGGAGAGCAAAGTCCAAACTAGCTACAAATCAGAGCCAGAATTCAAGCCCATGTCAGGGCCACTGAGCTGGTCACCAGGCATCCAGATAGACCTCTGCCACTGCCACCCGAAGTTCCTGAGAAACCTATGCCTTGTCTCTCACTTTCAACAAATACTACAATCACTACTGTTAGAGTGAAGGCTCCGGGCTAACCAATCTTTAAAGACAGGATCTGTGTTCCGGTGGGACCTTCCCCCGTGTTTCTGAATTAGAACAAAATCACAAAGCTGCTTGTGCTTGCAATCCCAGTACTTGGGAGGCTGAGGCAGAAGGGTTGCCACCAGCTTGAGGCCAGTCCAGCCTGCACAAGTGAGATCTTGTTTAAAACATGATCACCCAGTCTCTGCAAGTGACTGTTTATGCCCTTTTAAAATAGAATCCCGCCGGGCGGTGGTGGCACACGCCTTTAATCCCAGCACTCGGGAGGCAGAGGCAGGTGGATCTCTGTGAGTTCGAGGCCAGCCTGGACTACCAAGTGAGTTCCAGGAAAAGGCGCAAAGCTACACAGAGAAACCCTGTCTTGAAAAACCAAAAAAAAAAAAAAAAAAAGAATCCCAAAGCAGCTGATGACATGGTCTCTATCACAGATGTCCAGGGTACAAACTAGTTAAGGAAACTTTTTTATTTATAGGCTAAGAATGTGCATTATAATCACTCTCAGACTGACCTCTCTACCCCTACCCAAAGCTTTTAAGACATTGTTTCTTGCTTGTCTCCATTAATGAATACTGCCTAAAAAAAAAAAAAAACAAACTGTTGTGAAATCAAAAGAAAATAATTATCGCCACCCTTTGTAGTAATGGTGTGCCACTTAAAAAATTGTTCAGCTTACAGTTAGTTTGTGAAGCCACTTCTATGTAACTAATAACACAGTTGTTCATGAACTTTAATTATTGCCATAGAATTATTAGGCCCAATCAGCTGGAACTGAGCTTTTCCACACAGTAAAAAATTAGAACTGTACAAATGAAGACAAAATATGCACAGCTAAAAAGAATGTTACAGGGCCTCTCTCGGCGAACAAAGCCAGCTCAGTCTGGCGCTTTTCCCTTGCACCACCACATCCGCACATCGTTAGTTGGAAAATTCCTGATATATGCTGTAATTTTTGTGCCCCCTCCCCCAGCACACTTGGGGCTTTAATGCCCAGATGCCATTTTCCCCCTTATCTGTCCCTGTCTGGGGCTCTGCCAACCATGGTCAACAATTAATACAGCCAAAGGAAAAAAAATACAGTATGCTCCCTGGCAACTGGTATAGCCTCGCAGGAAATACCAAATAAAACCTTGATTATGTATTGTTTAACCATTTTGTTTGCCTGTAGGCCACCCCATCGTTGGTGTAATTCAGACGAGCATGCTTCATCTGACGGTCTGTGCGCGGCACCATTGTTCCTGGAGTCTGTCACGCACAATCACTGGCTTCAGTCGGTGGCCCTCTAAGTGAAAGGAGCAGGTTTGTGGCAGCTTTCCAGCCTGCATTCCTTTTAATTAGTCAACTTGTGGCCCAGTGTTATAATAGATAAGTAACCTCTTAATATTCATGTCATTAATTTATTTTTTGCCTCATTCAGTTATAAGCTTTTGCATGGGGTGGGAGAAAATGCTCTTTCCTATATGGGCTTTGGTTTATGAAATAAGCATGCTACTATTTCAAAGAACGTAAGAGATTGTGTCTCAGTGATTCTCCACAAGGACAATTCCAGAAACCACAGGATACCTACACCTTTATTTTTTTTTGAAGCATTCTATTTTTGCATTTAAATAGCAACTGAAATCTTTCTTTTGTATACATATGTAAGATGAATTATTTTCTTGCCAGCTTCAGCATGGCTGGGAAACCTGCTTCCATCTGAACTGGGGGACTGGCTAGCTTACTGTCTGAGATGCAGACTATTCCCAGTCAAAGCAGCCTGACAAGGAAGGCAGGCGGCTGCTCTGACAGCTCGAGGCAGTCTGTCCGCCCCAGAACTTGAGTAAGTCAGTGGTTAAACTGCTATGTAATTAGTTATTAGAACACACAATTAAAAGGTAAGCTGATTAAAAATACAAGTTGATTTTTATAAAAATTAGTACTGTCCATTGGGATCAGGAATAAGAGTGCCACTTAGAGCTCAGTCCTTAGTTCTTTCCAGCAGATAGGATTCTCAATCAACTCGGTTCTTCTCAAAGGCGGCGATGACACTTGTCTGTCCCCTGCGTCCTCACAGACAGTGCCCAAGATAGATGAGCTACAGACACACCTGCACTACTACTGTTCAATATCCACGAACCGCTGCTCATGGACAATGTTACCTTCACCCACTCATCTGTCTACCAGGGATTGTCTACGTAAGACAAGCCTCGGATCCCAGGTGTGAGGAGGACTGATGACATCATGTATCTGCTCCCAAAAGCTCAGCTGGGCAATGGAGGCAGACATATAACTACTACCTGAACATTCTTGATACCACAGACAGGTTTACCATCTAGGACCTTAGGTTTAAATCCTGGTTCCTTTTTTTTTTTAATGGGTTGCAATCACCTTGACAAAATGAATTAACTTCTCTACGCTTTGTTTCCTATCTGCAAAATGGAAAGCCATTAAAGCTACCTTATAGAATAAGTCAGATTATATGTTGTAAGTGACACAGGGTATTTGCAGCCACCTGGTTCTGTATATTTCAGCTACTAGAAATGTTACAAAGTACAATCTTCACTAAGTGTGCAGGGTATGGGATGGGCTACACTGTTTAGGGTCAAGGTTGCAAGGTGTGACCGTCAAAGGCAATAGCTTGAATAGAAATTTGAAGATTATGAAATTGAATGGACCGGGTCACAAAGGCCCTCAGGTGATGTAGCCTGGGCTTTGTCTGGAGGAGAGGTATTGAGAGTTTTATGCAGGGAATGCATGCTTGATTTACATGTTCTGCATTTTTATTCCAGGAACTATAGATGACAGAGCTGAAGATGGTCCTGGAGGCAGGGAGCTCAATCAAAAGGCCGGACTGACCCAGAAGAGCTGAGAAGATGACCTAAAGAAACTATGGGGGTGGTGGGCAAAGGGAAGAGAGGGGAGGCAGGCGGAACAGCAGAATCAGGAAGGTCCGAAGGGAAAGAGTATCTAGGATGCATCCCATGCTTCTGGTCTGGGGAAAGAGATGTTGTTTGGAATGTCAGGCAGGCTTGCAGCTTAAGATGAAGGAAAAGCTGGGTATGGGCTCAAGAGAACGGTCAGAGGCGCATGTGAGCAGAGCTTCATTCCTGGAGGCGGCTGCTAGCCCCGAGAGCACACATATACAGACTACGTGCCACAAGAGAGAAGCTACTGGCCAGACAGAGAAGGGCATTCATGAAACAGGCAGTAGGGAGGAAAAACGGGACACCACGATGCCACAGAAACCATGCTGGATATTTATAAGAAATAAAAAAGAACAGGCAGACACCAGAAGAGGTGCAGATGAGGCTGCAACCATGGAATCACAGGGTTAACAGCATCCAGGATGAAAATGCTCCCCCTTGAGTATGACCTCCTCTTTCCTACCTGCCCTCTGCTGCCCAGACTGGTGGTGTTTTTCAGGCAGATTTGGATGCAACAGAGAGATGATACTGTCAAGATTTAAAGGGGATCAGTTTTGTGCTCTAGGTGGTGAGATTAGATGATCCCTGTGTCTGAGGATGCAGACAGGGACATGAGCACACATAAACACAGGTTACTTTGTAAATATATGTGGTAAAAGTGGAAAGCTGAAGGAGCTGTCTATGCAAGGGTTTATGGAGGTGGTATAAATATGGGCTGGTGCTATGAACAGTGACAGACACTCAGTTTGTAAAGCTTGAAGCTTACAAACTTTAAAAATATCTAACTCTACAAACACCATAAAAATGCAGAAATAATGTTTTGATCAGTAAGGTGGCACCAGCTCTAGGAAACACCTTATGTCGCCTTTTGGGGGTCTACATACTATTTACCTTCTCTCCAACAAGTTTTGAAGTATTTTTAGAGTGGACAGGAAGATAGCATGATCAGAAGTATTGATAAGTGGGATACAGAAACATGCCACTTCACATGTGTATTTGTATTTGTGCTGCAGGTTTGGGTGTGTGTGTGTGTGTGTGTGTGTGTGTGTGTGTGTGTGTGTGTGTGTGTGTGTGTGTTCCTTGAGGATTGAATCCAGGACCTTACACGTTCTAAGTGTACATTATACATTATTGAGATACACTCCAGTTCTTGGATGATTTTTTTTAAAAATATTGTGGATGTGTGCATGCTGGTGTGGGTACATGTGGTACCACTGCATGCATGTGGAGGTCAGAGGGCAACTTTTGGGAGTCATTTCTCTCTCTCTCCTGGAGATCCTGGGCTCAAACTCAGGTGGTCAGGTACAGGCAGGAAGCACTTTACCTGCTGGACCATCTCACTGCCTCCCTTGTATTATTCCACAAGAATGGGTCTCATAAATAGAAAAAAAGTAGGCTTTCAAAGCAGTGAAGTATTAGATGGTCTAGTATATTATCATGAAAGAGCTTCCATCCTGACTGGGTACTGGTAGATTCCTTTGCCTGTAATTCACATATATACTTACTGCTTCAAAGAATTTCCCTTGGACTGGCTAGTGGCCCTGTATGTTTCAAACCTTGTTTCTCCCCTATCACTCCACAGACCGCTGTGCCAGACACCATGGGCCACGCTCACAGACAGAGATGATCTCTGACCCCAGGTGAGTCAGCACAGGGTGGTGGGAGGAAATTCCTGGAACCATTCCTATGAAGGGTCAGGGACCAGTTACACTTGCTTTAAGGGTTTTCTCAATCTGGGCACTTTGGGTATTTACAGCTAGACAACTGTCTGTCCAAGGTCTGTTCTGTGCACCATATGGTCTTAAACAGTACCATGGTCTGCCATCCTCTAGACACCAATTCACCTCCACCCTACTGTGACAACCAAAAATGTTTCCAGACATTGACAAATGTCCCCTGGGGGAATAAAACCTTTTCCCTAGAACCAGCTCTATCTGTGAAACCATGAAATAATAGTGAATCCCTTCCTGAGGATATAAACCCAAAGCTAGTCAATATTTCCTTAGGCAGATGTCAAAAATGCCTTTGGTCACACCAGTGGTACCTGAGAGAAGAAATGAGATGTGGTGGTCTAGGAGTTTCATCAGCTGTACCTGCAACAGCTTGCTTCCAACACTTAGAAGAGCCTATGAGCATGCTGTTAATGCCTCTCCCACAGCCTTGGTGTATGATGGGGTGCTATATGAGTAAAGGGCCTGAAAGCCTACGTCAACAGGCACAGTAAATCCATTGAGCATAATCCCAGTTCCATTTGGTCATAGGCATCGGAAAAACGGAAAAGATTCTTTTTATTCTACACAACAATTAACAACACTACCACTCAATTTCACACACACTGGACATTTCAGGATGGGTGAGAACACGTGTCAAACAATACCAACCCTCACACTATTGTCTAAAATTCAGTAATGACAGCACAGAGCAAGTACTCTTGATCCTATGGATTAAAAAAGCAATGTCACACCTTTGTGGAGAGAAATACATCGATTAAAGTATGTGTATTGGAAGGAAGGGAATCCTCAGGAAATATTTTAACATCTTTTACCTGGTAAGACAAAGACTGGGGTAGAACTAAATTCCGTACATTACTTACACTTCCCTCTTCTGACAGTAATAGTCTACGATGACCTCATTGCTCTTGACCAATCCCACTCTCGGCTGCTTTCCTTCGCTAACTGCTACCTATGTTTTCCAGCATTTTTCCTAGTTTCTGCTTCTATCTGGGCCACAACTTTTGATCAAAACCCTCTGAAGGATTACATTCGTTTCTCTGTGTAGCTTTGCGCCTTTCCTGGAACTCGCTTTGGAGACCAGGCTGGCCTCGAACTCACAGAGATCCGCCTGCCTCTGCCTCCTGAGTGCTGGGATTAAAGGCGTGCGCCACCACCGCCCGGCTACATTCATTCTTAAAAGTGAATGCTTACCATGTCTCCCACGGCAGACTGGACAAGGTCTACACTTTTGCCCCCAACCATCGCCATCGCCTTCCTGTTTGCTCTGCCCCAGCCATAATCCGAGTTTCCTGCTTTTCTGTGACTGGCCAATCTTTGAGACTGGAAGTGCTGGCTTGGGTTTGCTAAACGTGTCTGTGTGAAAGTGGAAAGCTGTCAGATTGCTGGTGACTTGCTGTTCACAGCGCCTTGCACTCTTCTTCTCTTAGTCTAAAGGGTATTATTATAGAAGAAAGGTCACTGCTGGCTGGGAGGACTGGTTACTAAGCTGTTTATTTGTGAGACTCTTAAGTACAGAATATACTTGTGAAGTAATGAAGTTCTCATATAAAGAAAAAACCAAGGGAATTTACTTTATACTATATAGTACTTTATACTATAAAGCCAAAACTTTATACTAATGGGAATATTTAAAATATTCCAAAAGGAATACCTGAAATACAAGAAAGAGTAATAGGTACATAATTGATAAATAATGTCTAATAAGCTACTAATCACAATAAATGTAAATGGACAAAGTCATTTAAAAAGCAGAGAATGAGATTAGATTCAAAAAACACTATGGAAAGCCAGCTCTGTACATTTTCCTGAAACTGATCCTCTGCTAATGGAGGATATAAAACTGTTTTGTCTCTTGAGACTTTGGCATTAACCATGCAATTTAACATATATGTACCATGAAAACCCTGCCATTCTATATCTGGTTACATGCTTCAGAAAAATCACTGCAAATGAGCACTTCACACAGACACATTTAGCAAACATGAGCCACACTTCCAATCTCAAAGAACTTTGGGCAATATTTAAAAGAAGAACTGTTGTGGAATATTACTTTAACTATGTGAAAGTGTGCTGCATTTGCTTAACTATGTGAAGATGTGTTGCGTTTGCTTATGTTGGGGAATATTACTTTATGCAAAGATGTGCTGCACTTGTTTATGTTGCAGAATATTTGTCAACTATGTAAAGATGTGTTGCATTTGTTTAACTATATAAAGATGTGCTGCATTTAACTATGTAAAGATGAGTTGCATTTGTTTAACTATATAAAGATGTGTTGCATTTGTTTAACTATGTAAAGATGTGTTGCATTTGTTTAACTATGTAAAGATGTGTTGCTGTTTTACCTTGCCTGCCTAAGGCACCTGACTGGTCTAATAAAAAGCTGAATGGCCAATAGCTAGGCAGGAGAGGGATAGGTGGGCCTGGTGGGCAGAGAGAGTAAGTAGGAGAAGGAATTTAAGGGGGGGAGGGGGAGGGGGAGGGGGAGGGGAGGGGGAGGGGGAGGGGGAGGGGGAGGGGGAGGGGGAGGGGGAGGGGGAGGGGGAGGGGGAGGGGGAGGGGGAGGGGGAGAGAGAGAGAGAGAGAGAGAGAGAGAGAGAGAGAGAGAGAGAGAGAGAGAGAGAGGGAGGAAGAAGAGGAGGAGGAGGAGAGGGAAAGAGTGGAGATGCCTGAGGCCAGCCAGCCAGGTAGTGCCAGACAGACAGATAGACATGAAGGAATCAGGAAAAGTAGGACATACAGAATGAAAGAAGGGAAAAAGCCCTGAGGCAAAACTTAGATAAAGAGAAACAGGTTAAATTAAGTTAAAAGAATTAAAGGGACAAGCATAAGATAAAGTTGAGCATTCATAACTAATAGTAAGTCTCTGCGTCATGATTTGGGAGCTGATGGTCTGAGAAAGCCTGCTACAAAGAAAAAAAAGGGGGGAAATCACACAAAATTTAACTAGAAAACTAAGGCTCAATTAAGGAGCTTAAGAAGTACTGTGGGGTTCAGAGCAGGACATACCCAAGGAAAGCTGGTCCCCAGTCAGGTTATGTTGTAGAAGTTCCTCAATTTCACTTCTATACAGCACTGCTCATGTGGCCAAACCACACCTTTACCCTGAATCTAAGAAAAGCCCGGAAGCACGGCTTTGTTTTCAAAGACAGTATTGTGTTTCAATGGAAATACTGAACTGGTACTGGATAGATAAGAGCAACACCAAGAAAATGCTATCAAAGACTGAACGAGAGAACAGCGATTGTGTGAAATGCCACACACACAGTTTTAGAATAGAAGAGCAAGAGGGAGTTGTTAGTTTAGGTACCGACTTCTTTGTAAATGGGGGCATTCCTGAGCGACTCTGTAAAACCAGACAAGACAGTGCAGGTTACGGAAGGGCTGGGCTGAGAGCCTCAGGAATTTCTTTCCACTAATTTCTTTGCAAGGTTAATAGCTGGAAGAGTTCTTAGGTGACACATCTTAAGTAGACGATGGGAAAAAGTCTGTGTTATTTGTGACATTAACTCTTAATCCATGGTACAGTGAGTCATTTATTCACCAGAGGAGACTCTAATCTATTTGGGAAATGAAACTTTCTGAATATTAACTACCACTTATCCCCAAGAGAACATAACTAGAATGCAAAATGATCGTACAGAGAAAATTAAAATGCTCGTTTAGACTACAGAAACCTTTTTTTGCATGTATGTGTGCAGTGTGCATGCAGGTATGCATTTGTGTCTGCATTTATGTGGGCATGTATGTGTGTGTGTAGGCCTGCTTTTGATCTTGAGTGTCTTCCTAGATGGCTTTCCATTTTACTGAGGCAGGGTCTCTCACAGAACCCAGAGGCTGACAATGCTGGCTAGTGGAGCTTGCCCTGGCTGCCTCTAGGTGCCAGGACTGCAGGCAGCTGCTTTGTCTCCCTGGTCTTATGTGAGTTCAGGGGATTGAAACTTGGAAACTCCACAAGCTCTGGAGGTAAGGGCTTTAGCCAGTGAGCCTGCTTTTATAGTTTACTAAGTTACTGCCCGCTCACCTACCTGTACCCTCCAGAGACTATCAAAATGACAGTCTCGAAGGGACTTGTTCTTACTTTTTAGGGTTTACCTTCTAGGTGCTCAAGTGCTGTTCTGCTGGAGCCCAAACTCAAAGCCCCTGCCGTGGCCTTTAGCTACCCGCCTACTAGGTCAGGAAGGAGTGAAGACTGACAGACAGTCTGACACTCCACACTGAGGGGCTGGTTCCTCAGTACTGTCTGACAGTGTGTTTACAACAACATGCTCCTCTGTTCTCATTCTCTCATTGAAAATTCTGAAACTGTCTGGATTTGAGTATCCAATATATAAGAGAAGAGCTAAGGTATACAGACTCCATTCTAATCTCTACCCAGACTTTAATATTGCTGAAATAATACGGAAGGTGGGAGATTTCCTCCACCTATGAATTCACTAATTTTAGGACTACTAGAAAGTTCTCCCTTTGAGAGACATTAATAATTAAAAACAGTCTCTTGAGGTATCAATACCCTAATGCTAGTGTGTATGGTTGCCTAAGTAACAGGATGCTGGTAAGAACATGGGCTGGATGGTCGTGTGCATTTCCTTCTGTCTTCACGTGCAGGTGCAAAGAGGTTAGCATACCACAGAGCTCAATCACAGCACTGGATGGAGGGTCTTTTCTTCTCACACGTGAGCTTGTTCTCACAATGACCCTGTAAGGTGCACACTGGTGTTTTCTCCACCTTCAGAGAGGATACATCTAGGACAAGAGAGGCTGAAGTGTGGTGGTATTGTGTTCCCCAAAATATTGTGCACCCTAATAAACTTATCTGGGGTCAGAGACAGAACAGCAACTAGATACCAAAGCTAGAAAATGGTGGCACTCACACCTTTAATCCTAACACTCCAGAGGTAGAAATCCCTCTGGATCTCTGTGAGTTCAAGGTCACATTGGAAACAGCCAGGCATGGTGACACACGCCTTTAATCCCAGAAGGTGAACCTGTAATCCCAGGGAGTGGTGGTAGAAAGCAGAAAGGTATGTAAGGCGTGAGGACCAGAAACTAGAAGCATTTGGCTGGTTAAGCATTTGGCTGGTTAAGCTTTCAGGCTTCTAGCAGCACAGTTCAGCTGAGAGCCATTCGGATATGAGGACTCAGAGGCTTCCAGTCTGAGGAAACAAGACCAGCTGAGGATCCGGCCAGGTGAGGTTAGCTGTGGCTTGTTCTGTCTCTCTGACCATCCAGCATTTCACCAATAACTGGCCCAGGGTTTGATTTTATTAATAAGAACTTTTTAAGATTCCTGCTACACTGAAGAATTCACTTAAGGTGACTCAGCTTGTCACAGCCCAACAAGCTTCACATAAAAGCTGGTTCCTCACTGTACTGTCTTGGCAACGAAGTGAGATTTTTCAGAAAAGGCTACTCTGACTACAGTTGAAAATGGTAGGAGAGAAAAGAGAATATAATATAGTCCAGGAACACTCGGATCAATTAAGGCTTCAAAAACAATGTTGTCAAGGAGGAGGAAAACGGGAAGAAACACTAAAACATGGTCAATAGTTACTGTGTAAAGCAAAGAAAGGATGTACTCTTTAGGGAGGCTGGGAACTACTTATTCGCTAGTACCTATGAGACAGAACACACATATATCCTTCCCCACAATGCATTATGAAGAACATCAGGTATACAGCATTTCAAATGCCGATGTCTTCTCAGTCCTTCCTAATGTAACATCTGGCCTAAGGTGGCAGTCACTAAATATTCAGTGGGGTACAGTCACTAAATATACAGGAGGTGGGGTACAGTCATTAAATATGTAGGAGGTGGGGTGTAGTCACTAAATATACAGGAGGTGGGGTACAGTCACTAAATACACAGGAGGTGGGGTACAGTCACTAAATACACAGGAGGTGGGGTACAGTCACTAAATATACAGGAGGTGGGGTACAAATGCTGAGTTCAATTTTTCAGCTCATTGAAGATCGTGACACTAAACACACTTTTATAAGCATCATGTACACGATGCCCATTTCCCTGCCTTGTACCGAAGCATGACTCAAAGCCTTGTGTACGCTGGCTAAGCACTCTGCCTGAGCCACATTCCCAAACTCTGACAGGGTTTTTAAACCTGTTCCTTAAGGAGCGTTGAGGGACGGAGGTAAAAGCAAAGGCAACTAGATTCAAGCAAAGATGACTCCTACAAAGAGCTGAAAAATAACCAGTACCTTACACTACCTAGTCAATTTTTCAAATTTTAGACTTTGAACATTAAAAAAAAATCTGTTATTATAAAAAAAAAACTTGAATGGATAAGCTAAGCCAAGAAAGGGGAATAGTGGTAAACCAAGACCACACGGGCAAGCTCACAATGAACACACGCCACTTTCCTAACGGATCCAAACATCTGAGAAGCGCGTCCTCACTACCAATTACTATATGGTGAGCATGAACCATGGGATGTCCCGGTTCCTCCCGCGAGGAGCTTGTTGTCTAGTGAAGAGTAAATTATGGTCTTTTGTGGCTGCTTAGGTTAGACTCCCTCATTAGGGGTTAGTCACATAATGACCACATGGAAGGTATATAATTTGTCAACTTTAGCAAAAACTGGATTATGGGGATTAAAAAAAGAGAGAAACAGAAAGGTGTCTAATTAAACACAACATAATCATGTTACTTTAGGCCCAATAAATTAAAGCAACAGTTATTTAAGTCTTCAGGCAGAGGGAGGATATATTTTGGAAAAAAAAGGGCACTGAGCCTTTTTCCTTGAGATGGCTCAGTGGGAAAGACACCTGCTGCTAAGCCCAAAGACCTGAGTTTGATTTCTGGGACCCACGTGGTGGAAGAAAAAAAAACCTCACTTCTAAAAGTTGTCCTCTGACCTCTGGAAGTCCCGCCCCAACACAAATTTTTTAAAAAATTAAGGCTTTGTTTGCAAATGCAAAAATAATTTTTTGATAGTCCCCTTAATACTAAGCCAGTAGGACACTGTACAACTCGTGAGATGCTATGCAGATTCCTGACCATAAAACATGCTCCCTTTTCAACAAGAGATCCTAATTGTGTCTGGAGGAATTACTGCCCACAGTCAGCAACTTCTAGTGAAAAAGGTAAAGGTCATACTCATGTACTTGGTTTCCACAACAGTATGATTTAAAGAGAGTTATGGCCAAGGATGCCTACTTGATTTAAAAGGACAGTTTTTTAAAATTTCTTCCCTCCCTCACCCCCTCTTTATTTTACTTTCTAGCTCTCTCCAGTTTCTCTGTTCCTTGACACACCCCACCCTTGAACACCAATGTGTCTTCAAACAACTTTCATACTGGGTGTGGCAGACATGCCTTTAATTTCAGCATCTAGAGGGCAGAGACAGGCAGAGCTCTGTGAGTTTGGTCTGTCTATTGAGTTCCAGGCTGGCAAAGGTTACAGTCAGAGCTGAGAACCTGTCTCAAAACAGAAACAAAAACAGAAAACAAAAGCCAACCAAACAAAATCTAATGTTCATACAAGTCTCCTTGCTTCTTTGAGAACAAATTCCCAAATACACCATACAGCTATACAGTGAAACAGGATTAGATCTACTCCATTTCACCAACTCCCTCCAGATCACGAGCGATTTCTCAATGGACACAAACTCTCTCTACCAACCCACCCATCACACCATACTAGAGTTTGACTATAACGACAAAAACACGCAGTTTGATCATGTTCTTCTAGGCATGCTCTCCCTTCGTGCCTGTAACACTCCTCTCCTTGCTTTGCCTTCCAGTCTTCATTCTTGAAGTGGGGGGCTTAGAAATCAGCTCTCTTGTGAAGTCTTCCTACACTTTCCAAGAGGAAACAATATCTGCTTCTAGACAGATGCACAAGGATTTATGTGGTTGGGTAAGACATGCAGAGGACATGTACATAACATACAAGTGTATGCTTCACATATGCAATTCATACTAATTTAAGGAATTAAGTCATGATATCAATTGCATGACTTAATAAAATCACTTAATTTTAAGGAATAATTCATATAACAGAAAAAATTGCTACCTTGCTGTTTTTAAAAATCAACTTTCTTGTCTATATATCAGGCTGAATTCCCATGTGAAGATGTCATCTGTAAAACTCTCAGAAGACTTTTCAAGCTCAGAAAACGTTTGCTGATTACTATGGTTACTGAAGAATCTAAGGAAATCAGTTCTGGCTGGTGCAGGTGCTGAAGCTTTCAACATCTGTGAAACATTTACAGAATAAAGTACACGATGAGTTATAAAAATCACTGAATAATCCATGTACCTTGGAGAGGAAGCAATAACACTAGTTTCTACCCCCACAGAGGCACTGTGGCTTTGGGAGTTTCTGAGATCAATGAAGGCCTTGTCACTGGTATGTACCCAACAGCCACCTGCATTTTCCGATTTTATTCAGGCAGCAATGAGTGTTACCTACAGCGTGACCAGGCTATGCAGAGCTATGCTGGTTCTGGATGATGAAACCCAAGTGGAAGGAAGTCTGAAGCGAGCTTCTGGAAGAAACTGTCTTCACTGAACAAAGGCAGCGAAATCCACTTGGCCCCCTACTGCTTTACATCTTGCTTAGAGCTTTGTAGTAATGGAGATGCGATAACTGATAACTGAAATACAGCAGCCATTGAGAGACTGGGGGATGACATAACCAACGCACTGAGTGATAAGGACATCTTTTGTTTTCCTCAGTATTTGATTATACTATCCAAGATGACATCACTGAGACAATCATACCAGTGGTAGAATTACCCATCTCCAGACTTCTTATCTAGATTAAGAAATTAATGCCCTAGCCAGGTAGTAGAAACACACACCTCCAGTCCCAGCACTCTCAGATCTCTGCATTTGAGACCAGCCTGGTCTACAGAGTGAGTTCCAGGACAGCCAAGGCTACACAGAGAAACCCTGTCTTGAAATACCAAACTAAACCAAACCAAACCAAAACTACCAACAAAAAAACTCCCAACCCCAACCCCCCCCCCCCAAAAAAAACCCCAACAAAACAAAGAAATTAATGCCCACTACTCAGGAAACATTGTATTTGTTATTCTGTACTTGTAACCACACACATGTTGATGCAAACAGTATCTTTAAAAAATACCAGAGGACCTCTCAGGGCTGGAGAGATGGCTCAGCAGTTAGGAGCACTGACTGCTCTTCCTGAGGACCTGGTTGCAATTCCTAGCACCCACATGGCGGCTCACAACTGTCTGTAACTCCAGTTCCAGGCGACACAATACCCTCATACAGACATACATGCAAGCAAAACACCAATGCACATAAAATAAAAATAAATGAATTATAAAATAAAAACTTGTGGATCTCAGCTTTGGTGATGAGCAGTAGAATCAGGCCTGAGGAGCTAGCAAGCCAGTCCTTAGTTATGATGTGCGTCTGCCGCCAAGTATCATCAGCTGGAGATCTGAGGGAGCAGGTGGGAATGGGGGCTGAGGCTCAGAGGGGATCCTGGGGCATGGCAGATGGCATGGATGACTCTGCAGAGATCTACCGGCCTGACTGATGTCAGAACATTCTGGATGCTTTAGGACTGGGCAGACACAGAAGCACCCAGCAAAGGAGATGCCCAGAGGCACTCAGGAGAGATGGAGCGGAGGGCTCAGTGGCATTCTGTTAAGGAAAAAGAGGTGTGTGAAGTAAAATCCTTCTGGAGAACACTGAGTTCTCAAACGGGCGGGCTTCCACTTCTTCCATTGCGGGCAACTGTTTGTTGTAAGACTTAACAAAACAGTGAGGTGAAAGAACATGTCCAAGAGGGTTGCTGCAACCAAAGAAACGAGACAACCCTCAAATGTTCATCCCAAGAGACTGTACAGCAGAGGTTTGGACAGTCACACCGCGAAGATAAGACAA
Source organism: Peromyscus californicus insignis (assembly GCF_007827085.1). Lineage (NCBI taxonomy): Eukaryota > Metazoa > Chordata > Mammalia > Rodentia > Cricetidae > Peromyscus > Peromyscus californicus. The sequence goes on from NW_026294584.1 coordinate 17,925,070, forward strand.
AGAACAAATAGGGTGGATGCTAGATGTAGAAAAATGCCCAAGATAAATCAAATGAAAAAGCAAGTAAGAAACACAGAAGAAGCGAACAAATGGCCTGGACGGATACCTTGAACTCTTATCGACAAATAGCCTGTACGTACATCATGAATTCTTTCCTATCCTCCAACTCCGAGAGCTTTCTACGAACAGCAAAAGGTATGAAACTTCATTCACATTACTAACAGTGACCTATCTGGACACTTAACTTTTAAAATAACTCCACCAATTAAGAAAGGATGCAGGTTAAGAACATCGGCTAAAGAAACAGAGTTTTAAAATAGGAGATGGCTCTAAGACACTAGCCACCCGAGGACCTGATTGTTCTCCAGAACACACCAACTGTCCTGACGCCACACAAGTGCCACAGCGTGGGCACCCTCCCCACAAAATAAATGTTTAAGAAGTAGAATCACTCATTCATAATGCTACAAATGGAACGTAGAAGGATACACTAACAAAAACCCACTGAGCTTTGTAAACTGCATCATATAAATAATGTTATTTCTAAGCAATTGCCTCCCCGTACTAAGCTTCAAAAGGTAAATTTACTGGAAAATAAAGGCTATTTCCTAAATATTTAAAGCAACTAGTACTTTTCTAAAATGCATTTGGTGACTTGTCTTCCTGAAATGTCACAAGACTAATGATACCCAAGAACTACAACCAAATAATGGCATGTAGCACCTTTAAAAACAGAAGTACAGGGACTAGAGAGACGGCTCAGCAGTTAAGAGCATTGCATGCTCTTCCAGAGGACCAGTGTTCAATTCCTAGCATCTACATGCTGCCTAACAACTGCCTATAACTCCATTTCCATGGGATCAGACACCTTCTTCAAAACACTGGCATACAGAATAAAATAAAAATAAATGAATCTAAAAAATAAAATAAATCCAGAAGTACATAAACCACAACGGAAAGGTGAGCAACAGAGAACAACGTGGACCTTTCTTTCTGTGGGTGCAGTGACAAGACATGCAGGTTCAGCACTTCATTTTTACAAGACACAGCCAAGGAGCCCTTACAGGACAGCGACACACGGAGAGGAAGGTGGGTGACACTGTGCAGCCATCCCCGCAGTCCCTGAAGGCACCGCGGAAGAGGGTTTTCTTACTGTAAATGGATGGCTTCTTCAGTCTTGTCAACGTCTTGGACACTGCCCTGTGCCATATCCTGACTCTCTCCTTGTCAGGAAAAAGAACGACAGTGGCCAACACCCAGTCAGGAATGAGGACAATGCATCTGCACTTTCCCTGGACTTAACTTTTCTCAGTTCATAACGGCTAATTCTGGTTTTTCCTATCAGCACATCTTTCCACATGTAGCTATAAGGAAGTGGAGTGGTCAGGCACTGAGTAAAGCTACTTTATGTACTATAGAGTCATAGAGGCTTAAGAAAATATATTACAATTTACTAAATTACATTTTAAGTTTATTTCCCCCTTTTTATTTACTTTTATGGGTGTTTTGCCTGCATGTATGTCATTGCCTGTGGAGGCCAGAAGAGGGCATTAGATCCCCTGGAACCAGAGTTACAGAAAGATGTGGGTGCTAGGAAGGGAACCCCGATCCTCTAGAAAAGCAGCCAGTGCTCTTGAAACTGCAGAGCCCCTTGTCCAGCCCCTAAATTTTAGCTATTTTGAATAACTATGCCATAAGCCCACTGGTAAAATACCTATCTTAAAGTTACACAGTTTGGGCATATATGTGCTGGGTGGAATACTTGTCAAGCATGGAAGGTCTGGGGTTCAATCTCTAGTTCCGGGTCAGGGAGGGGTGCAATTTTAAAAGTTTATGTTTAGAGCACAAGGTAAGATTTTGTTTCTACTCTAACTCCATTAAAATGTCTCCCAATTTAATACTGACTAATTTTTCATTTAGTCATAGAAATGGCTATGATTAGTAGTTCCATGAGATCTAAGTGTGGACCGTGACAATCCAACCAGCCATGCATCTGAGTAAAATGAAGAAAATCTTGATTTTTCGGTAATACAGTTTAAATAAATACTATATTTTAGCAACAAGAATAACAAAACAAGCTGGATTCCTGGTGCTGAAATTCCAAGATGCTTCAGAGAAGAGGCAAAGTAGGGGTGCCTTCAGGGAAGCGAGGTTTTGGGTGATGGTCTTTCCACACCTCAGGCTCCCTACCTCCTCTACAGGCAAGCCTCTTATTTCATCACAGCTTCTCCACTCCCTGAGCAACCACCACGGACTTGTGCAGGATGTTGGCTGCTGAAATGTATTTCACAATGATAACGAAATGGGTAACAAAAAGCCAAACAGATGGGAATAATACGAGGGCTGTTATGATAGGAAAATCAAGTCACACGGAGTGGTCCTGGGGAGCTAGAGGAAAACCCAAAGTCACAGAGTGGCCCAGGGGAGCTACAGGGAAATCAAGTCACATGGAGTGGTCCTGGGGAGCTACAGGGAAATCAAGTCACATGGAGTGGTCTTGGGGAGTCAGGCAGACTTTAGAGAGGAGATGCAATCTGAGTGAGTTGGGAAGAATGTCTAATGGCTTGGGGACACAAATGTCACAATGTTGAGGTGGATAGATCACAGGGCATGTGGATGGGTTTGGGGAGAACTCCAGGGGCACACACTTCACAGTCTACCCAGGATTGCTGTTTTCCCACGGTGGTCCATGCTGCATGACTGCTCCCACGGTTCCCTTCTGTAACCCAGTCCTGTCTTTCCAGGAAAAAGAAAATATGCTCTTCTGTCCAACTGAGGGCCCGATCTCCCATCCCCTCTGCAGAAGTGGATGTTTTACAGTCAGGCAGAGAACAAGTGGAGAGCATTGGTTTAGGAATCCACTCCACGTTCTTGATAGTTACTTTTTCTTTTCTTTTCCAAGGTTCCAGTTGTATTTTTTCCCCCGGATCTGCTTTCTCTAAACTAGTAAAAGCTAGTTTTCTGGAACTAGATTACAGGCAGACTTTGGCCCATTTAACAAGGTCAGACTGTTTATTCTTGACAGGATTCTTTCCCACTGTAAAAAGGTACTTTTAAATGCCACATTCCAAACCCAGTGCCAGTAAGCCACTGAAGCATATTTTCCCACAAGAACGGATACCATGCGCGGTCCCCTACCTCACTGAAATCATCCAGCCTTCACAAGGTGTAGACAGAATTTAATGCCACCATGAACTCTACCAACTGAAGTATATCCACCAAATACTCACAAAACACGTCCACACATTTCAGAGCACGGGTAACCTTTACAATGCAATTAATCAAAACAGAAGTGGGGAAGAAAAGGAAGGGGTTTCAGAAATTAAAAAAAAAATCAAATGGCAGAAGAAGCTAAATCTGGAATTTTATATTAGTATCCAAACCTAGAAGTTGTAGAGCTTCTTATTCCTTATTTTGGGGTTTTTATGGTTGAGCTGTTAAATTTACAGCCCCATTTTTAGACTCTGCCAAGCCTTCAGAATAAACACATGAGCAGCACTAAAGTAAATTCTCCTACGTTTTCCCCTTCCTTCATTTGGATGTTTCCCCGAGATACAGAGGTAGATTATTCTTCCACGGCCAACTGTCAAGTTTAACCTTCATATTTATGAGGGATTTAAAAACCATCAGCACCCTTGCATTTGCTGGGCCCAGCAGTATCACTCACCCTGCATTTCAATCCCTAAAGCAGAGAAGAGCTCAAATCAGGGGTAACAAGAGGGTGGGCTCAGCCACCAAACAGCATCACTGAGGTACAGCCTAGAGACAATGGCAGTCAAGTCAAACTCAGGCGGGACGTCCAGTGGTACAGTCTAATCACGTAGAAAACTGACCTTAGTTTTTGGAGACCTGTACAGATTGAGAAGGTTAGACAGAAACATCTCTCTAATATTCTCACGTGCCCACATGGACCAAGTCAAGTATCTGATGATAAAGGAGGAGTTGTCAACCTTTTCTTGAGATGGTTCCTCCAAAGAGGCCGAGAACGATTAATCTTTAAATAAAGGTTCAGCGCACAGAAAACAAAGGCACACAGGTTAGAAAGGACAAAAATCTGACAGAGCCGGACAGACCCTCAAAATACAGACGTTACTCTGCTGGGGCTCAGGAGTCTTCCCCGGAGATGGCAAAGTCGGCGGAATGACCAGACGAACCCCGTGTCTAGGTGCTCACAGTTGATGTAATGGCACAGGCTGTCCAGTGCCAGGAGCTGGGAATGTAGGCACCAATGTATTTGTGAAGACAGGGAGCTGAGCAGCAAGTTCAAAGAACTAGGAAACATTGAGTGGTGTTGGGTAATTAGTGATATATCTTGGTGTATACAGCTGGGGATGAGAAGAGGGAAAAGTAGTTTGGGGATAGTGTAAACAAACATCCAAACAAGCCACAGAGCTGGGAGTTGATTACTTAGGTCCTGGAGAATCATGAGGCCTCATTCATTTATTCATCCCATGTAAACTTTGAATTGAATGAATAAAAACAGATAAACCAATGTTACAAAATTCCAGTAACATCCTGACTTCTACTATGAGATTATTAAAGTCCAGACAAAAATGGAGATAGGGATACCTCCCCCTGCTTTACAAGGTGGTTGTGACAGCTGAAAACAAGAAGTTCACACATCCGAAGAGTTAAAGAAGACACAAAAACCCTCATTCTAGAAACATTGTTTTACATTCCATCCCAAGGACCGTGCCTCATAGTCTGGCTATGGAAATAATACCTTTGAGGGAGGCAAGCTTAGGAGATGAAGTTGTCTTATTACAGAGGGTTTCAGATCATTTCTTGACACCGCATAGGAAGTACACCCTCAAAAAATATTGAAGGTAGAAGACAGGAATATTCTCATCTTCTGGAGCCCTGGGAAGCCACTGCTCGCAAGGCTCCATGAAAACATTCGATCTCATCAACTTTAACACGTGCTGTCTTCACGTTGAAGTCTGATTTCAGGCTTCCGACGTTTGAATGACATCATACGGTATGTTTATGACAAAATATAAAAAGTCAGGAGACAACTAGACTCTATGCACACCATCTCTGGATGGGACACGCTAGCTGAACATGTACAGAACACGTGAAAAACATCCAGTCTTTTCTCTGAGTAAAACATCCCCCAGGCAGGAGCACTACAGTTCAGCCATTTTTGTCCAGAACTAATTCACAACAGTCACCACTTATGAAGGAGCTAGCCTGAGGTGAGCCAAATGAATGCCTATCTTTTATGGACAAGGAGAACAGTCCTTTGATTCACCTCACAAGCGGGGCTGGTGTAATGAGATACCCACACATATGCACACCCACCTACAGCGGTTTCCTCTACAGTGCAGAATTCATTCTTTTTCCGCATGGGAGAAACTCACACAGTGCTCATCGATGTTTGCTGTTCCCGTCAGGCAGGGCTAGCCGATCAGACAGCAACTCAGACGTGTTTTGTTGCTGCCGCCGAGAATGAGCAACAGAGGATCTGGATGGGTCCACATGTTTGTTTTGGCCCTGGCGTTTTCCACGTGTGCAGCCCTGGGGATCCTGTGTCCTGTTCCCAGCTCTGCATCGCCCCCCTTCTGCTCCACTTCCCTCGCTGGTGAAAGTGAAGACGAAACCAGCACAAACACCTCATTGCTAGGTATGAAATACGGACTGGAACTGGAAGTTTTTAACAAAACAGACCTGTTTGTGTCATGGCAAGATGTTGAGGCAGGAGGGAGTTACAGGAGCCTTTCCTGCTTCAGAGGTGTGTCCTGAACTTTCTCTGAGGTGCTGAGGCGATGGGCTTTGGGGTTTTTTCCATGATGCTCATGTAACACTCTTGGTTTGATCCATTCAGTATGCACTGGCAGCCTCTGGAGGCTTCTGTGGGAGCAACTCAGCTCCTGAAGCCGAGGCACAAGCCCTGCCGGGTCTCCGGAGTAAATACCACATGCATGGAGAAGAAGCAATCGTAAAGAGTTTTCCTGTGTAAAAGATGACATGGTTCTCCAACCTCTGGTCCTACTTCACTCTGTCACGTGAGCTTGCTAACTAGGTGTCACACACTGAGCAGATGACTTGATGTACACACATCCAACAGACTGGCATCCACATGGGTTCTGGAAGGAGGATGCTGGGGATCCTTGTGAACATCCCACATTCTGGCACAGGTGAATGATGTGGGCTTCTCTGACTCCAGCCTGGGTAAACCCATGAGTTATGTGGTCCCACAGAACTCTAACCTATTCCTCCACTGCATTTTCCTCAGTTTCTTGTTCTTTTTTGGTCTTTCGAGACAGGGTTTCTCTGTTTAACAGTCCTAGCTGTTCTGGAACTTGCTCTGTAGACTAGGCTGGTCTCAAACTCACAGAGATCTGCCTACCTCCGCCTCTGGAGTGCTAGAATTAAAGACATGGGCCACAACCGCCCGGCCTTTCCTAGGTTTCTAAAGCTACATTCCCTCATGCGACTGCTATATTCGGATCTGTCTCCCAATTTTTAAAAAGTAATTACACACATCTTTTGTGCATTGGTGTGAAGGTGTCAGATCCCCTGGAACTGGAGTTACAGATGGTTGTGAGCTGCCATGTGAGTGCTGGGAATTGAACCTAGGTCCTCTGGAAGAGCAGCCAGTGCTTTTAACCACTAAGCCATCTCTTCCAGCCCCTGCCATTGTCTCCTAATTTTGCTTGTAAGCTCTGAGAGCAAAGACCTTTGTCCACTTTCGTTCAGCATCATCTCTCAGGTTCATGGATAGAACCTGGCACGTATGAGTGACTGGTAACTGTTTGCTGACTCACAGTCACAACCCCGTTACCTTTCTTTTCCTAAGCATATGAAATTCTCTGAAACTGAATAGTTTCTTCAGTGTTTACCAACTGCTAATCACACACACACACACGACACTGGTCTGAGGAAGTACAAGCAGTTCAAACGGTGTCAGACTTGCAGTATTAAATGAATGATATTAAGTAATGCAGTATTTAGAATCTTATTACTGCCATTAAAAATCCCCAAGTGATTTTCTTCTTGTACTTTTTATGTCTCTCTAATAGCCTTACTCAGTTTATTATTATCTTTGGTGATTTCTACATGGGGAAATTGTGTTGATGCCATGAACACCTTTGATACTGAAGATAAGGCTGGATAGAGAAAAAGAGCTTTGGAGGAAGATTACATGTGGAAACATTGAAAAGTTTCTACAAAGCCCTCAAGAACACAAGTTATTGTTAATGACCCCCCCAAAATTCACACATGACTAGATGTATCAACATAGACAGGGGACGAAAATAATAAAAACTGTCTAATAATTCTATTCTTTTATTCGGAAGATGTTAATTACCTTTGAAGAATACAAAACCTCTTCTAAAGCTTGCTAGTATCAAAACACAATGAGTTAAAAATAACGTCCGTAAATAAGTAGGAGCACAATAGGCACATGTTCCTGTAACACCCTCAGTTTTCTGCTCAGGACAGAAGTTCGATTCACCAGGTGATTAATTCAGCAAAGAGGACTACTGTCACTTTAAGATCTCATCCATCTGTGGGCCTGAGTTCAAACCATCTTTCAATCTTAACATGAGGCCAGACAAGGGCAAGAAGCTTCCCTCGTTTTGCACAGGAATTCTTGCCAATGACTTCGTCAACACCATGGCACAAGATGAGCATTTGAAGGTCTACATTTTACTAAGTCCTTCAGTGTTAGGACCAGAAGGTAGCAATGTGGAATACTGAAACCATTAAAGCTATAAGCAATTCTTTCCCTATTTTTCTTATGACTCAAAATGCATGATTCTATACATTGGCATTTATTAACTTATTCATTAGAAAGTATTTCCTGAATCCCCATGCAAACACCCAGGTTGAACAAGGGTATTCCTCTTTAAATGCTTCACCACCTTATAAATAAAAGCCCCACATGAGTCATGAGTACCAACAGGACAGAAAATACAAGAGCTATTTCTCCGGGGGCTTGAACAAAGGCTCAGAGGTTGGTAATGATTGCTGAGCAATCATGAAGACTGGAGTTTGGACCCCCGAGTTCCCACATAACAAGCCAGGCATCCCACAAACAACCAGCTCTGAGGGGTCTGACTCCCTCTTCTGGCTGCCGGCTGCACACAGGTGCGTGCACCCTGAACGCACAAAAATCAATCTTTTTTTTTTTTTTAAGAGCATTATGCTATTACCAGAACAGCCAGTTTCTGCAGGGAGTTCAGAGAAAAGGGCCTGTGAATCAAGCCTTGAAAATAAGCAATATATTTACATTTTTTCAGAGCAGTTAAGACCGTGGTCTCAGGTCAGTTAACTTGCAAATCTTTTGCCATTCTGCAAAGTGGCTTTCCATTTCCCTATGAGACAGAACATACTATAAAATGGGTATTTCTAGGCATTGGAGTGCAGTCCATTAAAAGAATACTAAAAATAGCTTATCAGTTCAGTTTGAGAGACAGTGATTCTGGTTTTATATGTGTGTGTCATATGTCATTTTATTATGTGGATTTTTCCTGCAAGCAGAAAAAAATACCAACAATGGGAACTTTTTAAAATGCAGCACCCTAACGAAAACACACCTGTTAATATTGCCATGAGATTCCAAATATCATTCTTTGGAATAAGGTCTTTCTCAGTTACTAACATATTTTTATTATGTCACTATAGTAAACGCAGAATAGACAGCACAAACTAGATATCAAATAATCACAAATCTATATTTGCTATTGCCCTTTTCTGGGGATAAGAAAGAATTAGTCTGTATTTTCCTGTTTAAACATACCAACTTTCAGCAAGAATGGGATGTCAACTGATGTTACTCACAAGCTGGGTTACCATTCTTCAACCTTAACAACAACAACAAAATCCAAACAAAACCCAACTGGGTTTCCTGTTTTTATTTATAGTTATTAGGGCCAATTTAGGGGATTAACATGAAGCGTCCTGCTGGCTCAGCTCATCCTTCCCCCAATTAATGTGTCCAAGGACTAGTTCCTTCATCTGCTCCCCAAGGACTCCCTTAATCACAAAGCCTTATTCAAGCTTCTCCACAGGGCCCCCCCAAAACAAGGAGAGTAACTTCCTAAGGAAGTGCAAAGCCTACCTCACCCTTCCCACTGGGGAAGCTCACAGCTGCAGCCCTTTCTGGTGCGGTTATATAAGGGCTTGCTTCACTCCACCCAAGGCCTAGGCCTGGCTTTGAAATAACTGCTGGGGCCAGGTCTTCTCTAAGGCGCTGGAAAACAGAGGGCAAAGAGGTGACAGGTGGGATTTCTCCTTCCAGAGCACACTGTATTTCAAAGAAGGTTCCAGAGGATCCTGGTGCCTTGGGGAAGTATCCAGTGCTGGGAATGGAAGAGGTTTTATAGAAGTATCCAGTGCTGGGAATGGAAGAGGTTTTATAGATTTTTGAGTTTGTGCTTGGCATAGAGTGAAAAAGAGAAGGAAGCGGAAACCTTTCAGTAAGGTGGATGCTCTTCCTGACCAAGCTCCTTTTCTCCATGGTTTCCACTCCTGGACTTCAGCTTTGCATGGGACACAGCAGGAACCTGGGGAGGCCGCTGTGGTTTGCTTCTCTGTGTGGATGTCAGCCTTCTGGGAGCATCAGCTGTAGAAGCGCTGACTCATCCCCTCACAACAATGGCCAACGATGCCACCTCACATTTCTCAATGACAGCACCAACCAGGCCAGGTTCTGGTTTCAGAACCTCTCTGAGGCTGAAGATGGACTATCTCCTAAGCTTTAATATGTCTGAGGACAGTATTCCTGCAGCTTTACTCTGCATCCATCTCCTGCCCCACTAGTGACACAGTGAAGGAACACTACTTCCTCCTATCTACTCATGGATTTACTTCATACAAAGGAGGGCTTTCAATGAAAAGGGTTATTAATATTAACTCCTGGTGCTCTTCTTAGAGCCTGAGTGTAGACTTCAACAAGATGAGCTATAAAGAGAAACAGGAGTTAATTAAAGGAAGGACTGTTATAGCCCCGAAGCTTAAGTTTTTTGCCAAAACAAGGCCTCAGGTTCTCTCTCCTCTGGCCCACGTGAAGCCTTCACCTGGCTGCTGCTTGCTCATCATTCAGAGTTCAATCAAGGTGACTGTCAAGTTAATTTCTCACTTTGCTGATGGCATCATAGCTTCAGAGGACTGCTTTATCCCACCTGGGTAGGCAATGTGGCTGTTTCTCAAGGCACACTGCTGCAGACAGGTGACATTTCTCCTGCCTTCTCTATCCTGCCTCTGTGCCATGCAGTCTTCCATTGCTATCTACGCAACTGTAAAAACACACATTATAGGAAAAAGCACTTAGACATTTGTCACTGACTCCTTTCCAGTGGCTGAGAGGTCAACAGGCTATTTCTGCAACAAACCTAGCCAGATGCATCTGCAGTAAGCAAAACACTTTCCCCTAGCCCACCACTAACACAAAGTGCAGACAGACATTCCGTTCACAGACCAAGAAACACCATTAGGAGCACGAAGGGGGCAGTGGGTCATTTAAAACAGAAAAACTACGTTTAATGAATGGACTCACCACTGAGGTAAGGGCCATTTGAAAACTATAGATGCGGGCAAGGCCAAAGTCAGCCAGTTTAATTTGTCCACTGCTGGTCACCAGAATGTTCTGTGGTTTTAGATCACGATGCACTACTCGGTGAGAATGAAGAAAGTCCAGACCTCGGAGAAGCTGAAACATCATATCCTAAAGGAAATAACAAACATACAAAAGTCAGTAGACATCCACAGCAGTTCAAGTGCTGTAACAGACACCGAATCCCCAGCAGACCTGTGAAATGAATGCTCGTCTCCCCACCTCTTCATGCTCCCATCTTCCAGAACACCGTGAAATACTAACTGCCAACTGGTATTTTCTTAGCGAAAGGACCGCTTACAAATACTTTTCTATGGGATAGGAAACCTTCTGGAAGGCGCTGGTGGCTAATGCTGGGGAGGGGAAACAGGAAGTGGATCAAGGGGGATGTATTTTACTTCATACACGTTTATTTATTAGGTTATTTCAACAGTCAATACATGAAAAATAAAATACTTTAGTTTTATATGTATATAAATGGTTATTTTTATAGTGCTTATTCCTAAACTGTCACTACGCGTCAAGCACGTTTCTAAACGTTTTCTGTTTAGCAACCTATTTAGTTAAATCACACCACACATTCACTGAGGTGAATGACTGTTTTCACAGGTCAAGAAACTGACATATTGAAGGAAGTTAGATAATTGGCTCAAGGTCAAGACAACACCAAAGTTCGATTTAGAGTAGTCTTAAAAACAAAACGAAACACAATTCAGATGTCTTACCATAGCCCTTGATTAGTTAAATGAAGAAAGAAATACAAATGACAAGGCACGCTGTTTAATCTCTCTGACTCTCGGTGGCTTTACCGGGGCTGTTTCTACAGCCATGATGATGCAGACAGGCCAACATTTCTACTGTCTTCTCTACCTCGACCTTGAGTTGCTGGTTTCCCAGAATGGATGGTATCCTCTGAGCTGTGAGCCAAAACCAACCTCTTCTACCCTAAGTAGCTTCTAGCTAGATATCCCATCACAACAACGCAACAAATATTAACATATAAAATTGGTATGAGAAGTGGGATTGTTGCTGCGATAAACCTGGTCATGCAGTTGGAAATAGTTTGTAGGAAGAATGTGGAAGCTGTAGGCTAGAGAAGTACTAGATTGCTGTAAGCAGAACTTACTAGAACATTCCAGTGAAAGTGTATAAGGCTGGAATGCCAACAGGAATGTGGACACTAGATTGTAATCAAGAGCTTTCAGATGGAACAATAATTCTACCAGGAACTGAACTACAGATCATTGACAAAATAAACAAATATGACTGAGTTCTGCTGTACCACGAATATCGGAGTGAGACTAAATTCAAACCTAATGGGACTGTCTGGCAGAAAATACTTTAAGACAGCAGAGCACCCAGGCTATGGTGTGGTCACTGTTCACTGCATCTAGTTAGGTTCAGAGCATGAGTTCAAAACCAAAAATGGAAGAGAATGATGAAAAAAAAAAAATCTGTGCAATTAGAGAGCAGAGTGTCTTTAGACCTGTGGACAGGGCTGAGGATGTGAGTGAGGAGAAAGCAATTATACTGGTTAAAGAGATTAATTAGTGCCAAGAAAGGGAAGCCACAGACTTTCCATGAAGACAGTAAGAAAGGTGATTTGCCTGAGCGTTCCCATTCAGAGAAGACACCAGAGTAGAAAACTGTAAGCTCCTCTGGAAATCTTCCTTTGAAAAGAGAACCCTTGATGTAAAAACAATAAGCCTGGATAAAGAATGTTGCCATACAGAGGCTCTAGACTTCAAAAGGGATGCATGGGGAAACGTTTCCTCCAGTTTGAGGTGCAGGTGCGTGGAGGCCACTGCTGCCATACTCCTGGGGGGTAGGACATCTCAAGCTGGCATCAGAACTTGTCACCCACGTGGTACTGTTTCCAGGCAAGCAGGATGCAATGGTCACAAGATAATGGAAGCTCTCCCCAAGGTTCCAGAAAAAAGCCAATGTTAGCAGGGTTAGAGTACCTGGAGAAGATCTAAGAAGTTGACACGTACAGAGGGGAAGTGATGAAGCCAAACTCTCAGTGGGGACTACAGGACACTGGAGATGCCAAGACTGTGGGGCATTTGATGAGGAAGGCTGTAGAAATGGAGTGACACTGGCCTACGAGAGAGACGTGCATGCTACAGGCAAGGGTTGTAGAGGAAAGGCTATTGAGGTCATGGGCGCTCAGCTGATGCCATCAAAGGCCTGCAGGTTGGGAGTGGAGGGCCAGGGCTCAGTGCCTGCCTGACAGGTTTCAGTCCTGCTGTGGCCTACGCTTTCCTTGCTAGTCTCCTGCTCTTCCCTCTGGAATGGGATGGGAGTGTCTATTCCATGCTATTGTACAAAGGATGTAACTTGTGTTATGATTTTATAGGGGCTTACAGCTAAGAATCTGCCCTGAGTCTCAGGAGACTGGGTTTCTGAACAGTGTTTGAATTATTACAACTGGGGATTCTTGAAGCTAGATTGAGTAAAGTTTGTATTAACTATGAAGTGGTCATGAGCCTCTGAGGGCAAGGGATGAAGTGTTGTGGTATGAACATGAAATATTCTTCACAGGTTCACGTGTTTGAACACGATGTTCCCCATTGACAGCCCCGGTGGGGGAGGGGCTGTGGAACCTTCAGGAAGCATGGCTAGCTTAGGCCAGGAGAAAAGCCTTGAGAGTATCTGGCCCCCTTCTGCCTTGAGGTCTCCGCTTCTTGGTTGTCACCTTTACGTTATCACCCATCTCATACTTCAGCTGTCACAGCTGTGACCTGCTGCTGCCACTGTGCCTTCCTCACGATGACAGACTATTCTAAACAGTGAGACAAAATGAACTTGTCTCCAACTGGGTGGCTTCCGTCCAGTATTTAGTTAGGGCAACAGAAAAATAACTAATACAGTCACTGAACCAGTTTACTGAGAACAGCACTGGTTCTGGGTTCACTTCCTAGAGTTTAGAATTCTGTCTTCTTAAAATCAAATCCTTAGCTTTTCTACCTGTCACATGGAGAAAATAGCACTTAGTTTTCCTAATAGGAGGTTCCAATCAACACAGGCAACCTGGGAGGCTAGTTTCAGGCCCACGGAAAGCATTTAACAGATGGACTCAGTAAGGTGAGAATGGCTGGGTTGTCTCCTGTTTTCCGGGAGAGCCAGATCCACAAAACTACAGAACATGCAGCCAGTTGTAAGGCGAGCGCGAACAAGGGGCTAAGAGGGGGCATGCAATGATACAGGCGATCGGACATGATTCTGAGCTGGCACGAGCTACCTTCTAAGCTTCCAAATGTGTCTGTCTTGGAGGAGACCTGCTCTGGTGAGGGGTGGCCTTGCAATCCTTGGGAACCACTATCAGGCAGACAACTTGCAGTGAGTAAACAGCAGTGTGAAAATGAAGCACAGGATGCCAAACTTAGTTGTCTTTTTGCTAAGGCAAATGTATTTTTATTAGGAACACATGCACGGAGCTTGTAAGCACTAGCTTTTTAAAAAGCATGACTAACTTCAAGTAATGTCACTCATCATCTTAACTTCCTATACACTGAGCATCATTCTTTTAAAGTAGCACAGGGAATAAATCTGCTTGCTTCATGTTGCCCTGGTCAAACAACTTACTTAAGTAGAAAACTCAGAATATAAAATGTAAAAACTTGAACTAATTAACTGATAAAGCCCACATGAACTTACAAAAAGCATGAACTATGGAGTAAAAAAGTATCCATTGCCTTTGTTTTAATATAGCACACTAAATTTTTAATCATAAATCAAAAAACAAGTATATATGATCTTAAGCTTAAAGAAGAAATGTATACAGCAAAGAAGAAAACTCTACTTATAATCTAATAAGAGAACAGAAAAAAATTCACTATCAAATAATCTTTGTGCGTCTTTCTATTTTCTTTGCAAAATAACATACATTTATAACTGAAATAAATGTATTTAATTTATTATTTAATACATTTATTATTAACTGAAATAAAATATATTTAAACAATAGTTGATCTATATATTTTATAGTGTTAAAGATACAATTTACTGGGCTGGTGAAAGAACTCTCTGGGTAGAATTGCTTGCTAACAAGCCTGATCTGAGTCTACCCCTGGAACACACAGTGGAAGGAGAGAAGGGATTCCAAATATATGTCCTTTCATTCCCTCCCTCCCTCTCTCCCTCCCTCCCTCCCTCCCTCCCTCTCTCTCTCCTTCTCTCTCTCACACGCATCCCCCCAACTTGACAACAAAAAAATTATTGAGCACATTTCGTAAGTTAAACAAAATTCTTCTATTAGCTACTTTTATACAATGTAACGTTTAGTGGCTATGTAGCCTACCTTCCTGAGGTATGTCATTAATTATTATTTGGTGTCGTTTTTGGTACCCGTAGTGGAGGTCAAGCTCTTTAAAGGCTAAGGTGACTTGCTAAAACCATATCCAAGCATGGATTAAGTAGTATGGATCCACATCACCTTGCTCACATTCAGTCCATGTTAATGACATCGAGACGTAACTGCTCTACGTAAGAATTTACTACTCAAAAGTTGGGCGGTGGTGGTGTGTAGCTAATCCCATAGCAGTGGTGCTGCCTTTAATCCCAGCACTTGGGAGGCAGAAACAGGTGGATGGATCCCTGAAGTCGAGGCCCGTCTAGTCTACAGAGCGAGTTCCAGCACAGCCAGGGCTACACAAGGAAAGCATGTCCGCGGAAGGAGAGGTAGTGGAACGCACTGCAACTCAGGCACCAAATTAAGACATGGCTGCAACTCGAGCAGTATGCATGCATGAACTCCAGTACCACTCAATGAAGACTCTGTTTCAGCATAAGAACTGTTTTTATAAAGAATTCGATTGTCTGTGTGCTTTATCTCACTTTACCGCAGTGGTTCTTTTTTTGATTTTTGTTTTTTGTTTTTTCGAGACAGGGTTTCTCTGTGTAGCTTTGCGCCTTTCCTGGAACTCACTTGGTAGCCCAGGCTGGCCTCGAACTCACAGAGATCCGCCTGGCTCTGCCTCCCGAGTGCTGGGATTAAAGGCGTGCGCCACCACCGCCCGGCCCCGCAGTAATTCTTAACCAGTAGGTGGGGGGCACGACCTTTTCACAGAGGTCACGAATCGGATATACTGCATATCAGATATTTACACTAGGATTCATAACAGTGGCAAATTCACAGTTATGCAGTAGCAACTAAAATAATTTTATGATGGGAGGTCATCATGACATGAGGAACTGTGTTAAAGGGTTGCAGCATTAGGAAGTTGAGAACCACTGCTTTACAGTACAATAAGACATACTTTCAGTCAGCTCAAGATTTTAATCTAAACTAACCTGTCCTACAGAAGTCCCAAATCCCCCACAGTAGCCCAAGTGGCAGTGCAATGAAATCAGAGGTCAGGGAACCTAGGGGTGCACCCCACTTGGCTCTTTAAGGGGAACACCCCTCGAGACGTCTCCCTAGTAGTCATCAAGCACAGTTCTTCTTCTTCTTCTTCTTCTTCTTCTTCTTCTTCTTCTTCTTCTTCTTCTTCTTCTTCTTCTTCTCCTCCTCCTCCTCCTCCTCCTCCTCCTCCTCCTCCTCCTCCTCCTCCTCCTCCTCCTCCTCCTCCTCCTCCTTCTTTTGTTTTGTTTTTTCAAGACAGGGTTTCTTTCTGTGTAGTTTTGGTGCCCTGTCCTGGATCTCGCTCTGTAGACCAGGCTGGCCTCGAACTCACAGAGATCCGCCTGCCTCTGCCTCCCGAGTGCTGGGATTAATGGTGTGTGCCACCGCCGCCAGGCTACAGTTACTCTTGTGGTAAGCTGACACGTGGGGGCCTTACTCTCTCTTTCTAAACACATGACAGGAAGTGTGTTTCCACAGGACACTAGGGTGGATAGTCTGGCTCTGGGTGACAGTGGCTTAGAAGGAGGTCAGCCCTTGGCTGCTCTTTCAAAGACTCCAGACCTCAGTCTGAATCCCAGGAATCTCTGAGTCTTGCAAATCAAATGTATCTTTTAGGTTCTAGAGGTTGACTCTGCCTATTTCTTTAAATAAAAATAAGCAAACTAAAAATCTTTCAGAAACTTTTAATCAGAAAAAGCTTTATGATGGGTCCTGCTTTCCAACTACATATGGCACAGGTTAATTTCCTAATGATAATGAAATATCCAACATAAACCTGACTGATCTCAAAAATGGCAGCTTTAAAATGAGTAATTCTGGCGACACACACACACACACACACACACACACACACACACACACACATACACACACATACACACACACACACACACACACACACTGATTTATTATTTATTGTTGGGTTATTTATGTTCTCAAAGTTAATCTTTAAGAATACAAAACATTTATTCATTCAAAAATTAAAAGACACAATTTGTAGACAGTACTACTTATTTTTCTCCTTATAATACATAAGCCATGTTCTTTTATTAACACAGTATTTTTATTGATTATTTGGAAATTTCACATAATCCACCTCAAACACATTCACTTCCTAGTCCTCCTAGGTCCACCCCCCCATTCTGGTAACCTCCCCCAAAACAAAAGTAGGAAAAAAAAAAAAAGAAAATAATAACCAAGTCCAATGGTCAAACTCCTAGTGGTCAGTCCCTTATAGAAAACTGGTTCTTCCCTACCCCATCCCCACCAGATGCCATCAACTATGAAGAGCTACACTTCTGCTTCCCTATAACAATATTTGAGATTTCTCTTCAAAGTTGGGCAGTGGTGGCACATGCCTTTGATTCCAGCACTCGAGAGGCAGAGGCAGGAGGATCTCTGTGAGTTCGAGGCCAGTCTGGTCTACAGAGCAAGTTTCAGGACAGGCACCAAAGCTACACAGAGAAACCCTGTCTCAAACATCCAGAGTTCTCTCAAATGGCTTTGTGTCTAGACTGCTTCTTTCTGGGGGAGGGTGGGATGGAAACCTTCTGTGTCTCCCATTTCCAACTCTGAGTCTGCAGTCATGGATACCACTGTAAAAGAAGCTGCCTTGCCCTTTATAGTCAGTGGGACACAGATCCTGGATTTCTGGCTACAGCATGGGCCACAGACATCCTCACGGCTTCAGGTGGCAGCACAGAGCACAGACATCCCCATGGCCTTCGGTGGTAACATGGGCCATGGACACCAACGTGGCCTTGAAAGCCATGTTCTTTGTAAAGATAGGATTACAGTCTCTTCAGAGCTGGATGCCGTGGCAGCTGCCTGTGAGCGGAACACTCAGGACGTGGAGTCTGAGGCCAGTGTGGGTTACATGACTAGACACTGGCCCTCAATAAGGCTCCCACCCTTACATCTGCATGTCAGTTCCTATGGAGTCTCTAAACTGTTCCTAAATGTCAGTTTAAAATGTCTTATGTAAAGCAGGGCTTTTCCCGACAACCAGGTAACAGCAGATTGAACTGAGGTGGGTGTTACGGCTACAGGAGGTGTGGTAAAAGCTACCTGAGCCCACAGGTAAGTGACGATGATGATGATGATGTCAGAGGGAGAGAAGAGGATTTCAAGCAGCAACAAAGGCTAGTCATGCCAGAATCAATTTTTTGTTATTACTGATATTGATACATCTTTAACTGTAGTAAAGGGCACCTCTGTGTGGAGGCTATAGGTCAGTTTGGAGTGTCACTGCTATGACTTTAACTGTATGTTCAATACTAAGCCATTCATGTTACTGGGGAGCCAATCTCTAGAACTGTTGCATCTTGCCAAACTTGGAACTCTGTGCTACTTAACCACAATCCCTGCCTTCCTCTCCCCTCAGCCCTGGCAGCTACCTTGCCTCTGATTTTACTTAAACACCTCATATGTGGAATCACAGTGCATCTTTTTGGGCATGGCTCATTTTACTTAGAGTAAGTCTACTTGATGAATTATGTACCAGTGCTTCTTTCTAGAGACTGTTTAGTATATAAGTACATCATTTCCCACCTTTCCACCCACCGATGGACATGGACACCTCTACTTGCTGGCTTCCGTGAAACAGGCTGCTTTGAACATAGGTGTGCAATTGTATTTGCAATCTCCGCTTTCAATTCTTTTGGATACATACTCAGAAACGGGATTGCTGGACCTAGTCCTAGGACCTGAAAAATCTAAGTTCTTCCACAAACAGTGTAGCATTGTTAACTAATGACTAAATGGAGAATGTGAAATCCACGTTACCCATCCCCTGGAGATTGTGCCCACTGCTTTCTGGGAAAACCTGTGCAGGGTCACTACATTAAGCTTACACTTTGGACTTAACTCACAACTCCAAAGGCCTCTGCTCCTATTGAGTTCTCTGATCAATTTCTAATGATAATGGCAACCGTTACAGGCTCTTTTATACACAGTCATGCAGGAATAAGACGAGTTCTCGCATCAGTTCACAAGGGAATGTTATGCTCAAAACCTACAAAGAGCAAAAAGGTCTTAAGAAGTGAGAAGAAGATTCAAGGTAGATTCTTTATCATGTTCGAGTTGCCTCGGAAGCTCTAAGAATGGTGAATTTAAAGTGGGCAGTTAATCAAAAGACTGGGGGACAGACTCCAAGAGTCACACATGAGCTCGGCTCCAGAGAAGAGCATGGTTGGGCTGTGCCCCACTAGTGCCTGTCACTGGGCAGGAGGGGAATGACACCTCGCGGGGCCTCAGTAGAAACAAAGTCATGAGTCCTCACTAGACGCGCTGGCTCTCCACTGCTTCAGTCAAACGGATAAAGGATAAGGTAAGTGGCTGTTTTTGTGTATCAACTCTATTAACTAAATGATATTTTAGAGAGTCCATCATTTTCTTCACAGGAGTGGTAAAAGTGCGGAGACTCAACCAGGTATAAATGAAAAGAAGCTCCTTTTCAGCAAAACTCAAAATGTCACTGGTATTCAGGGGACAAAACAATAACATAAATGGACAGTCTGGAAGAAGAGATCATGACCTCATCACAATGGCTATTATTAACCCACTGTAGAAAGTCATCAGGAAATGAAACTACAAATATGCAATGTTAATTATAACTTCTTCCGAGCAGGATATAAAACCCAGCACTGTAGAAACAAGAAGACAGGAAGTCCAAGTATTCAGGTTGTTGGCCAGTGCCCCAAATGATTTAGGTTTCATATGTATCATGTTGTGATACATTTTAAAAAACTGGACAACACGCTGTGACTATTTCCCCATTTCAATGCGTACCCTGCAGTGAATTACAGTACCACCCATTTCAGCAGTTGCATCTGACGAAGCCGCACCTTCTCGTTCCCTGTTCTCCTTCCCAATTCCCTCTTTGGAGACTCTGCCCCTGACTTCACACTTCCCTCCTACATGAGGTAATGTGTCACCGAAGCTGGTCTCCATGAGTAGGGCGTATGATCATCTGCCTTTTGCAGACACTGTCGTGGACATCCACGAAGGGATGGTCAAGACAATCAGGACAATTCTACTTCCATCCACTAGCAACCAATCCAGGGATGAACAGGCCTGGGCGGGCAAGCTGACTCCTGGTACGAGGAGCACGACGGCAGAAGGCTCTCACCTCACTTCCACATCCTGCCCCCAGACCCATGTAAAGAAAATGCACGGTCATTTGTATCTTTGTGAGTCTTTGTTTCCATGTCTACAAAAAGGAAATAAGCCCCCAAATGGAGATTCAAATAGGTTCTAAATTATATAATATATATTTATGTATGTTACAGATAACATATTAAGTCAAATATTATATACTGAAATATTTAATATATTGTAAACTATACACAATAGCCAGTTGCCATTTATTCAAGAGCACTATGACACCCCTACAATGTGTAAGACACTGCATTAGACAATGTTACACAGAAGCACCTAGAGACAGGGGTCCAAGAAGTCTTACTTTAACAAGGACAGAAGATGTGAGCTTGTACTTACACACTTCACGTTCGTTTGTGATAAGGACTGTGGAGGACACAGGTACTGTGGTAAGTGCTAAGGATGAAAGGGCATCTGAGCCCATCTGAGCAGTGGGCTGGTGTTCAGTCCCGTCTGGAGCCCATCTGAGCAGTGGGCTGGTGTTCAGTCCCGTCTGGAGCCCACCCGAGCAGTGGGCTGGTGTTCAGTCCCGTCTGGAGCCCACCCGAGCAGTGGGCTAGTGTTCAGTCTGGTGTGGGGAAGTGTCTGCCACAAGAGAGAACACTAGCAGAGAGAGGCTTAGGAGAGTATGGTGCTTGGGAGTTAGGAGACCAGCCACAGCCTCACCAGACAGGATCTTGGAGAGGACACACTGCTAAGTGATACTACACTACCAAAAGCTTTACTGCTGGGACTTTATAATGTCACATCTTACAGTCAGTGTGGGTAAGGAATACAAAAATCTAGGCTACTATTATTGATAGTTTGGCATACAGGATGAACAGAAGGTGAAAAAGGAGGGTGTTAATCTACTTTGGGTATAAAGTATTAAGAGCACAAACTAAAATATTAAAAAGAGAATAATGAGAAACAGCAATCATGGTGACAAATGGGATATATTCGTTTTCATGCGTTAACTACTCTGTGATGTCCTTTGAGAGCTTGGTAACATCTCACCCTCCAACATCTAGTCTCAGGCTCCTCATTTCAAAGTATGGACAAGGCTCTCTGGCAGAGTGGTTGTGAAGAACCTCTCAGCACGGGGAATAGGTTCAAAGGTGGTGTCCGCAGTCACCATCATGGGGCATCCGGCAACACACGGCCATCCTCCTACTTCTCTCTCCAGTGGAACATTAGCGTCCCATCTTCCCAAATCCTTGTTATTAAGAACAGCAAACACAACTGTGCCCACACAAAAGGCCAGAATCTTCAATAGTTAGCGTTTTTAATGAATCAAGTGTCATGTGGCCTGTTCTTAATTTGAAACTCCACAGACTGCTAGTTTTAGGTTTGGAAGGATCTTCAAAATTTATGTTATTATTTAATGAGCAGGGAATCTGTCTCTTTTCATAAATAACCCAGTTTTCTAAGGTACATGTAAGTTTTTTAACTCTTTCTTAGAAAAAATTCTCTCTGGGGCCCTCCAATGGTTGGGGAGGGGGTTTCTTTCAAATTGTCTTTTGAGTGCTCTTACAGCTCAGCACCCATATGCTAAACTACCTACCAGACAGACATACACCACACACGCATGCATACATGCATGCACGCATGCACGGGCTACTGGAGGGAAATTCTGTTAAGCTTTCTTATGAAATTAACTCCGGTTGCTTTCGCGGCTTCACAAATAAGAACTAGAATTGTGACATTATTTCCTTATGTTGTTCATTAATGCTGACCTGTGTGCATTCCAGTGCAGAGAGGGGGACAGGAACGGGAGAGGACTCTGAAAGGAACACTTAGCTTCATTTGGTCAAAAAACGGTCTTTACAAGGGTTTTTTATTATGGGTTGTAAAACACTGCTGACCACAATGTACCTTTTCACTTGAAAAAGAAAAGGCGGCCTTGCAGTGGCCTTGCGGTGGCGAGAGGCTGAGGCCAGCACGGGGAGCGAATCTGTGCCTTCTTCCCATAAACACATCTGCACACATTATCTGTTTGTGGACAGAGCTGTCCACACAGCTGTGTATGGAGACTCCAAAGAAGAGGCGGTACTTCAACAGCCTTCAGTTTGTGTTGCTGTGGATCTGAAGGCTGTCGGGAGAAAGCCAGAGGGGGGAGAACCATGCCCTCTTCACTAGGAACCTCTTGAATCTACCGGAAGAGGCTGCAGGTGCTCACACGTAGTCAGGAAGAGCACAGCGGCCAGGAATGGAGGGGATTTTCGGGCCAAATGCAACTGAAGAACTAATCACCAAGCCGACCCTGAGGCCAGCGCAAACCATCTGTGACAGGGTGACAAGGATTTGGCAGGCTGACATGAAAATTGGCGTCACGACAGGAAGAGTCCAGGGAAAGGAGTCTTAGGGGGTGCAGGCACATCTACCCACCAGGTGCTACTGACGTTTGCAAACGCCGCTCCCTACGTGGAGCTTCTGAATCTCTTCAACTGGCTGTTCTCGTTAACATGCCTCTCTTGCTTTCAACCATTCCGGCCCACCTAAAGCTCCCAATCTGCGTTTGTGTGTCTTTCTTGGTACCATAACACTGTCTTCCATCTCTTCCTCCGTGAATCACGAAGCACCTGCCCTCCTTATTCCTACAGATAAAACAGAGACAAAAGCCCTACAGGAAAACTCTAGCTTTACCTGAGCTTTTAGTACCGACTTTCCTGTTTACCGTCAATTTCCCTTTCTGTTGTCTGCCATGACTACGACATTCAACATCTGTTGTATTCCCTGTCTACTTTCAGTTGCAATTGCACATCTCCAAACTATCGTAGGATCCGGGTAGAGTGGCTCACGTCCATTACACCAGCCCTTAGAGGCCAAAGCAGGAGGACTGCAAACCTCAAGGCCAGCCTGAGCTACGTTAAGAGAGACCTGAGCTCAAGAAACCAAGCTCTGGGGATGTAACTCAGTGGCAGAGTTCTTGCCTGGTAAATGGAAGACCCTGAGTTTTATTATTAGCAGCACACATACACACCTTGAATCCACACCCTGCCTCTGCCATCTCACCTCCACGATTCATGGTTTCAACTTTTATGTTGGTCATAGTTTGAGACATCCCAAGTCACAAATAGCTGTCCCATTCTCAAATTGACACATTTCAATGCTTCCTCATAATATACTATAGAATATTCCACAGCAACAGCAAGCCCAATCTGTACCAAAATTGGGTCTTTTGTAAAAGTCTCTATCAAAACTTGTTCTTCAGTCTCCGTTTCTTATTGTATACGTAAGCACAATGACCTAAAATTTACTAAATGATAGATTCAGAAATCCTCTTCCTGAGTCAGCTAAGTCAGTGAGTCTTAGTCATGAGCGTTTCTAAATTACTTCTCAAATAGAGGCACTTTGCTTTTTCTCTTTTACCCAAGTCTAATCAAGCTGCTAGCATCTTTTGTCTCAAACATGGCAGTAGTGTTCCAACATACCTAGCTCCCACATTTAATTTAATCATTTTTTTTATCTTTTTTCTACAGTGTTGATTGATATCTAACTCACACAGACATCCTCTATTGCTCCTCCTTTTCTTAAATTTTAGTTCCTTTAAGAAATATTTTTATTGTTTTTTGATAATTTTGTACAATGCATTTTGATCATATTCGCCCTGTCCCCGACTTCCCAATCTACCTAACCTTGTGGCCTCTTTTTTTTTTTTTTTAAATCCATCAAGTCCAATTTGTGCCTCCCAAATGCTCTTAGATGTGTGGCCTTCCACTGGACTGTGGTTCCCTGAGCAGGGGACACACTCTTAAAGAAGACTGACCCTCCTCTCTCAGTAACTATCAGTTGCCAATGGCTCTTCAGCTAGAGGTGGGGCAGCTCACCCTTAAACAAACTGCTCCCCAAGGTGCTTTCCTGTCTGATCCTAGGGACCACTGTTTTCATTCCCAGCTCCTCTCCCGACTCTGTGGCTAAGCGCTGGAGATGTCAGGGTCTTTGGTCCTTCAGCGGCACTATTCCCCATCTTTCCTAAAATGTTCTCTCCGTTATTATTATATGCCCCAACGTGCACATATCTTGCAATATGTGGATCATATCTGGCTCCACGTAACTCGTATTTGAGGACTTACTTAAGCAAGTCTTGGACAATTCTCTACGTGTCCACAGTCTCCAGCCCTCCGCTCCCATACTCTACAGGCACAGAGCACTGTAAGCATAACACTGTCGAAGAGCTCGTGCGGCTCCTACACGTGCGGTTTCTACAGTGCCTCCTGCCTTGACTCTAAGAAAGTAAGCGGGAACACCCAACACCCAGCCACTCACCATTGATTATCTTTCCCTCAGGTACTCCGTACGTTACTATTTCACACAGACACCCCTGGAGTAAATCTGTTTTCACTCACTCTGAGTTTGTGTCATGAATGGGCTGGCTATGAGGGCAGAAACTGTCCTGGAGAACAATGGTGTCTAGCCTGGAGCTGACACGCGATGGGGAAGCTGACGCTGGAAGCTCAGGAAAGGAGCCCAATACCCAAAAGTCCACAAGGCTTCACTTTCCTGTGACTCCATCACTAGGAAAAAAAAAATCCATCAATCTGTCCAGTCCATCCATTGATACGTACGCATGGGAATGAACACTGTTCTAAAAATAGGCTACGATTTGGTAACTCTATTTCTGGAAACTCACCCCACAGACCCAACAGCTCAAGTTTATAATAAGTCAAAACAAAGAGGTTCAGTGCTACCTTGTTTCAAAAAAAACTGAAAACCAAAATAAACGAACAACAAAAAACCAGAAAGATATCCCAAATATTTACCAATGGGAAATAAACTTTATATCCGCTAATTTCAATCTGAAATGTCCTAACAGCCAATGTGTTGAAGACTTGGTCTTCAGTTGAACACTACTGGGAGGAACTGGAAGGAACACTCTTTAAGAGGTGGAGCCTATGAGATTTTAGGT
Source organism: Peromyscus californicus insignis (assembly GCF_007827085.1). Lineage (NCBI taxonomy): Eukaryota > Metazoa > Chordata > Mammalia > Rodentia > Cricetidae > Peromyscus > Peromyscus californicus. The sequence goes on from NW_026294584.1 coordinate 17,950,021, forward strand.
CACTGGGGGCATGTCCTCAAAGTGTTCCTGAGATAGCCTTCTCGCCTTCCCCTATAAGATTTATTCATTTTTTATTTATGTGTGTACGACTGTGTGAGGTCATGTGCATGATGTGCATGTAGGGAGCCTGAGGGGGCCAGAGCAGAGCACTGGACCCCCTGAACCTGAAGGGATAGACGGTTGTCAACTGTCATGTGGGTGCTGGGAACCAAAACCTGGTCCTCTGCAAGTGCAGTTGGGGCTCTTCATCACTGAGCCCCTTCTCCAGCCCTGCTCTTCCTCTCTTTTTGAATATTACCAGAAGTAGACAGCTAGCACCACCATGCTAGGCAGTGATATGTCTCCTCTCAGGCCCCAGCAATACCGTCAAGAGATTCATGGACTGAAACCTCAAAAGGCATAAGCCAAAATATGTCTTTCCTACTGATACTCCAGTTATCTCAGGTTATTTCATTACAATAATGGAAAGGTGACTAACACCAGTATTCCCACAATATAAGAGGAAGCCATTAGAGAGATGGGTAATTTTAACATCTAAATTAAAGAGCAAAAAGAGGAAGCCTTAGTGTGACACATGAACTTAATTCTAGTTCAACTTTAGAAAAAGGTATATGCCTACATAGGTGAGGTTATGTGTGTCTGCCAAGTTATGGGATACAATGGTAGAGATGGTTTTGAAAGACAATAAAACAACCCGTCTGGTTGTATTTTAGTTATTGTTTTATTTTATTTGAAACAGGGTATCAACATAGACCACCATGGCCTTCAGTGTCTCCTGTCTTTGCTTCCCATGTGTTGAGATTACTGGCTTGTGTCACCATGCCTGGCATAAACAATGTTGACATACGTGCCTGGTTTTTTCCTAGACTCTTTTTAGAAAACATTTCCATAGCCCTGCCATGTGATTTCTCCTATCCCTTCCCCCACCTCGCTTCTGGGGCCTTGAGAGTCACTCAGGGCACTTTGCTCATTACACCTGGACTTTTAATTCAGCTTGAACTGGCTTATTGTGTCGGCGGAGAAACCTACAACCGGGGATTCAAAAATACTTCTCACCGAGGTCTCACACAAGTTAAGCAGATGCTCTGCTCCTGAGCTTTAATGTCTCCCAGCCCAATGTTTTCCTATTCTCTTCATAAACCAAGACCAACTGTACTAGATTGTATTTTACAGCTCTAGCCTTTGCCTGTCTTTGTAAAAACAAAACATTTAAATTTTCCAGTATGTAGGGTCTTTTTTTTTTTTTTTTTTAAAGATTTATTTATTTATTATGTATACAGTGTTCTGTCTGCACATATCCCTGCAGGCCAGAAGAGGGCACCAGATCTCATTACAGATGGTTGTAAGCCACCATGTGGTTGCTGGGAATTGAACTCAGGACCTTTGGAAGTGCAAGCAGTGTTCTTAACCTCTGAGCCATCTCTCCAGCCCCAATGTAGGGTCTTTCTTAGAGTCCAATTCCTCAAAAGGTTCTTGGGGTTCGGCCAAAGGGTACCTTTATATGTGATGCCCAATTTTAGGCTAAATTCAACAAGAGCAAACCAGCACCTTCCTTCCTAAACAGGCAGTTCCCCTCTCCAATTCCCCACTTTCCTTTTCCTCTGGACAAGGAATAACTAACCGGGTCCTGTCAAGTCTTTCTTCACAATTCTCAGATCTGCATTTGTTCAACAAAGACACACTCATACTCACCCCCTTCTCTCACTCCCAAACAAATGGACCACTTCTCTGGCAGCTCTTGTACTGTGCCGTCTTGAGTGAGCTCATTGCTACCTGACTAATTTGCTTACAATTCTGCTGGGACAGCTGCCACGCCTGCCCTCCCTCCTCAGCACCTTCACAATCACGCGCATCTTCATCTCTCCGGATGTGCCCAGGCTAGTGCTACCTTCCCGGAACTGGAAACAGGCAAAACCTGACCCTGGCTTCGAAACCCCAGCCTGTCCTGGCACATGTCACTCATGCCTCAAATTAGCGTCTCCCAGGTCCTTTAACACTGGCACTTCCTTCAGGAAGTCGGCGCCGTTTGACCTCCTCTCTTCCTGCACCACTTCATCCACACGGCATCGGTGGTGTCCGGCTTCGGTGGTACCCACTTACTTGTGTGTTCTACTTCCTTTCTCAGTTTTATACTCTCTATATATAGGCTGGGATACGCAGCATGCGCTCCTCATCTAGCAGAGTAGACAAACAGCATGAGGACTCACAGAACAAACCAGGTGTAAATGTAGAACTCACTTTACATGGCTCTCACTTAAAACATAACCAATAAAAGCTGCCGCGTCTTTAAAACATCAACTCTTGGAGTATTTTTAAATTAGCATTTCAATTTGGTCGGCTGCCACCTAGAAAACACAAAGACTAAAATCTGAGGGAAAGCGCACAGATGTTAAATAGACTGTCATTCGCAGGGCTTTTACTTTTAAAGTGTTCCAGTGTGCAATGGAAAATTCTTAACATGAACTCCCTTTATTTATGATGGCATATTGTGTTCTATATTTAGACACTTTATAATAAAAGTTTATAGGATTGACCTTTCAGAGGGTTGAAGACTTTTAATAGCAAATTAGACAACTCTTATATATGATCAGCAGGACAGTGGTGGAACAAAAGGGCCAAGCCGGGAGGAAAACAGGTTTTATGGACACCAAACAGATGAAGTAACTCTGCAAAATCTACTTGACCTCATTTTAGACAATGTGATGATCCAGGCTTGACTGCTAGGTTAGCACGAGGACTCTTCACATTCGGAACAACACGCTGATAACTACAAAATATACACTGCCTTCCATCACCAGGGCGCAGATTATGCACAAAACTATCTGTATATTTTAGCACCTCTGACTTACACACCTTTATAGTTGTTCTACAGATAAAGAAACTGAAGTTCAGGGAGCTTAAGTGACTTGCTCAGGCTAGTAACAAGGTGTCATGTTGCCAGGGACTTTCACCACATCAAATAGATAAATGAAATATGCAGACATTGCCTTCTGGGTCTTTGGATTATGGGAGTATCAAACAGTATTATAGCTTACTATAATCTGGTTGGCATGTTGCTTCCTGAAAACCTACTGAGGGCTGTCATATAAATATTATAATCCCACCAGTCATTCCTTTCCAGACCGATGGAATTATTGTCTCCTGAGACAGAAGATGCAAGGTGACTCTGTAACTAAAGACCAACTGAGAAAATAAAATAAATGCCAGTGTCCAGAGCCAAACCTGCAATTCTGCAGGGTTTGCAAGTGAGATTCTCATTCCCACGAGGCCATCTGCGCCCTGGTCCTTCCCGACTCCTTGACCCCTTCACACATCTCAGAGGAAATGTCTGCTTCTTTGCACCCCTTCTGTGGTATCTTTTTCTGTTTTAAAATAAGCAGTTTTTTTCTTTCAGCCCAAGTATTCTAGAGTTGGCTCTGTGTGAAGAGACAGAGGGCTTCCCTTCTTTACAACCCTCTCTAGTGCTGTGATGGAACGGTGCATCACAAGAGGAAGATGGTTATCAAATGTTTACAGAGTTCAATAGAAGCCATATGTTGATGTGATGTACATCTTCACCTGAAAATATGCACATGATTGGCTGAAAACTGCCAGGGAGGTAATTATACGGAACATAAACACCGACGGTATGGAAGTATTACTCATATTAAAGAAGCAGAGGGAAAACAGTATGGCTCATCACAGGCAAAAGTAACGCGCACAGAATGAGGCTCTTATTGAGGAGAGTAAGATGTTAAGAATGAAGTTCCAGCGACACACACCACACACACATACCACACACTCTCTCTCTCTCACACACACACACCACACACTCTGTCTCACACACACCATACACACCACACACACACCACAACTCTCTCTCACACACACACACACAACTCTCTCACACACCACACACACATACCATACACTCTCTCTCTCTCTCACACACACACACCACACACTCTCTCTCACACACACCACACATACACACCACACACTTTCTCACACACACACACACCATACACACCACACACACACACAACTCTCTCTCACACACACACAAAACTCTCTCTCACACACACACACCACAACTCTCTCACACACACACACCACACACACACACACACACACACACACATACACCCTTACAGATTCTGACCTAGGTTAGCCAAAGTGAGGACAAAGTTTAGCGCTGCTTTCAGGGGAATGTGCAAGCAGGTACAGCAAGTCATTCAAGCCAGTAACAAATCACGCTAAGTCCAGATCTTTATTACTGAAAACAATCCTAAGAAAATGAGAACGAAGTTGCCTTTTATGGCTTATACAAAGTCTGATGTCCAGAACAGATGGCAATTTTAGTGCTAATACTACTGCTAACTATAGGACTTCTAGTAGCTTACAAATCGCTCCAGGATTTACTTTCATAAATGTTATGTGAGGAGGCAGAAACACATAAACCCCAAGTTATCTCCATATAGACATTTTATAACTTCACTGCTTTGTGCTTACAGTATGCTCTCAAGCCTTAAGAAATGGCTTCCAGGGGAGGCTGACAATGACTTCCCAGTTTTGTTTAGTTTTCTAACTTTTGGATCTCAAGAGATAAATCTTACCCTTTTCAGCTTGAGCGGGACTGTGTTGTGTTTAGGGAATCACAGGTATGATAAAGTGAGGATGGCTGTACATAGACTCTCTATCAGGAGCACAGAACCAGGCCTGGTAGAACACACCTGGACTTTCTGGCACTTGGGAGTTTGGGAGGCAGATGTAGGGAGCCCTGAGCTCGGTGATGGCCCGGGTATTACACAGTAAGAACTTGTTTTTGTTTTAAGACTATGTGTGTGTGCGAGAGATTCTCATCCCTAGGAGGCCATCTCTGCGCTCTGGTCCTTTTGAGGTCTCACAGAGAACGTGTGACCTCCCTTAGAACAAGAAACTATTTCTGAAAAACAACCAATGAAGTGCCGTGTGTATTCCTGAGCAGCTGTGCAGCAGATCTGCGGATAGAAAATGCTCTCCCTAACTCTAGATATAGTATCAGGGGTACCAATGTATACAGGAACAGAGTCAAAACCTAAGGAACCAGTCTTTGTTTCTGAATCCTGCCACTGATGCCACAGGTATTAACAACAATAAAATTTACTGTATCTGTCTTCATTTCTCACTTAGGGACTTATAATAACTACAATCATAAAAATAAAATTGCTTTAACGGCCCAGAGGGTATGGAAATGCTAAGACAGTTATGTAAATGGGACTTACTCATTGAAGAGCATTGACAAACACATATAAATTGTATTTAATTCTACTACAGGGGCTGAGATGAACAGTCCATAGATTGTGCAAGAGTCAAGTTTACCTCCTGGGTCTTAACTTGTGTGAACTTGGGCAAGTCATTAATTAGTGACTAATGTCATATGCGTCTACCTGCAAAATTAGCACCGTACTGCAACCCAACTCCATGAGAACATCCCAGCTTAACCGCCTGAGAAGATTCCCTCAGAACTTAAAAAGCCAAATCAAGATATAAACACACAGGAAACATTCATTTTCCCTCATCCCGTAGAGAAGACAATGTCTTCGGGTGGCTTTACAGGGGCTGAGGCACCCCACCATTCATGGATACAGTCATGCTTATTGGTTCGAGAGGCTTGTGTCCACACGAGAGCAAGCTCTGAGAGTAAACAGAGGATAAGTTCTGGGGAGAGGAATGCAGTGAGTCATTAGAAGTTGAAGTGAAATGAGCTGCTACATCAGATCCTGTCGAAACTTCAGGACTTAAAACGAGAAACCACCGCTTCCCATGAGAACTCAGCAATTATGAACTTAATGAATGCTAGAAAAAAGTTCTGAGCTGACATGTTTGAACACAAGTGTTTTCAATGAAATAAGCCGTTTTGTGAGATGCAGTCACTATTAATTAATGCCAAAATAGAAGAATTTTTATGGAGTTACATATGGACGGACACATAACGACCGGAGTAGTTCAGCATGATTGATGTTATTATTCTGAATACCACAGTTGTTAGCAATGATCTGGGGCCTTCCCAGGAAGTCCATGCCAGTGTGCTCTGCCTCACTGGCTCATCTTCATTCCTTGTGGGTAGTTTCTCTCTTGTGGCTTTTTCCAATTATCTGCTTCCTCTACAGTCCACACAGTCTGCAGGTAAGACAGTTCTGGACAGATCTTAACATCAGGCCTAAGCTACAGTTCTGAGAAAATCATCCTATTTAAACATCAAGAAAGTACTACAAATTCATTTTCCATCTCTTTTCATATTCCACTGAAATAAGAGTCCACTTGATGGTGTATAAATCCACTTCTGAACATCAAATTGTGACATTTATTAGTGTATTAAACTTCATGCTTTAATATGCACCTAAGTTCAGATACTTCGAAGTCAATTACTAATTATCCCCCTAAAATCAGAGCTTAACAACATGAGTAATAGAAAAATTACATGGAGTCTACCCATCTACAGGACAGGAAGAGATCCCCTAACTGGACATGGAGCATATATCCATGTGGGCTCACATTTAATGATTTTTCTTTGTGGTCTAATGTTTAAAGGATTTTAAATACCCAAATCCATACACTGATGTCAAAATTAAGCCTAACAGTTAATGTCAAAATTATGTGTTGGTAGATAAAATTGGACAGGAAGATTGTTTTCTGAAATCAGTGACTCTTATTCCACAGGGCCGAGGAGAACTGCAGGAGACTGACTGCAGAAAGCTGCCTGTCCCCAGGTCTGTGGGTCCTTCTCACTTCTTGCTGTCAGTCTGTTGCTGCTTAGATTGGCCACCACTGGGATGCACTGACTCAGCCGGTGGACCGGGGTGAATGTGGCCTTGAGTTCTGTCTCTAGGAAATCCTTACGAAGTCCTCACCTCACAGGCTTCTGTTTGCTAGCCCATAAGATGAAGGTCCCTGACTAGATGAAGCCACAGGATGAGAACAGCCTTGACATTCATCACTGAAAACACCCCTACACTCTCACTGGTTGGTGATCATACCGATTCTTTTATATAGAATTAGGTGACGTTGTCTCTGGTATCTGCATGTGCACACACGCCACGAGAGTGCCCTGGAGGTAGGTGTGTGTGTGTGTGTGTGTGTGTGTGTGTAGGTCAGGGGACAACTCTGGGGAGTTCGCTTTCTCCGTCTACTTTGTTGAGTCATGGCCTCTCTTGTTCCTGCTGACGCGCACCCCCAGGTTAGCCAGGCTTCGAGGGGAATTCTCCTGTCTTTTGCTCCCGTCTTGTGGTTGGAGAGCTGAGATCAGAAATCTGCCCCCACATCTTTTTTATTCTTTCTTATTTTTAAACAATGATTTATATCAGGCTATCACCTTGCTTGGCAAGTGCTTCAACCCACACTTAGCCATTTTGCTGGCCCCTTCAAATAATTTTAAATGGCGCCAAATCATCGGCAATAAACAATAAGAATGCAATGAAATTCAAATATGAATGCTCCTTTTGATGCATTCATTCAAATAAGCATCCTATTGATTTTTTTTAAGAACTTTTGCCATTTGCATGTGTCCAAGCGAATGGTGTCTTTTCTGAAGAAAAAGTTCTAAATTCACAATTCTGAAGCCAAGTTCCTCAGGGAGTTAAAACATGGCAAGGAACCTCCTTGCTCCTTCTCCCAGCGTTTGAATGGTTAGCTCCAATGAGTGGGTCTCAACACTTTGACACATCTCCTTCACATGTCCCTCCATGCTGGCGCTCATGCTTCCCCAGACAGAGCCCCCCCAAGCACAGCATATGCTAACACAAAGGTTGTTCAGGACTCTGGGTAACAGCAGCGTAATCGTTCCAATCTTTAAAAACCACAGTAACAGTTTTGGAGCCTCTATCTTAGGGTTTATTTTCTCATCTTCAATGGCCTTTCTCTTCTGAAACTAGTTCTCATCCCCACGGCTCTCTTCTGTGCTTTGTAAAAGCGCCACCATGGGTCCGGGCGAAGACAGACAGCAGGACTGACTGACTGTCCACAAGACAGACCTCTTGCTGTAGCAATGGAAGCCGCCTGGAGCCCACCAGTTTTAACTACTCAAGCTCCAGCTGAAGAAGAGGTTGGTGCCGCTCGAGGCTCCTTCCATGTGGCAGCAAATTGCCAACGATTTAAGAGCCTGTTTCCCTCACCCTGCGCCCCACCACTTTTCTCTGCGCCCAGCAAAAACATAAAAACCACCCCCTAAAGACAAAACCTGCCAAACCACCGAGGCGGCAGCACTGTGGTGATTTCCCAAGGCGTTCTGATGGATAATGACCAGCAGAGAGTGGGATAATAGCTCCCCTTCATTCACTGGTTCCTTTGAAGGGTTAAAATATGGCAGATGTGGACAGCTGACACTCCTTGCTAACAGGACAGACGCATTGCTCTGGGGCCTGGTCTGGTTTCCCTTCCCTGCAGCTGTCCGTGTAGAACTAATTGTATCCACTTGTTTAACCTCGGGGACGTCTGGAGGGGACCCAGTGCCACAAGGGTACCTTTTTTTTTTTTTTTTAACGGTCATTTCCTCTCTGGTGTAACTTGCATGACAGCATGTGACAAACAGAAATTAATGGGGACACTGCTGTGCCAATTCCTCCTGAATTGCTGACACTGGTTACAGGCTGCCTGTGTGCCACCCAGCCAAGACCTCACATGAAACATGGCGAGGGGCCCACAGCTCTATTCACCAACAAGCCAGCTGGTCAGTGATGAGAGGAGCCGAAACAATGTGGCGCGGACAAACCAGGAAGAAAATGCTTTCTAAACCGATTCAAACCAAAGAGGTGGCATTTGCTAGGAGTTAATATGACCATTTATTTTCCTGAGTGGTAAATTGCAGGGCTCCAATTTCCAAAGTAATTCAAATGCACAAAGCACACCTCTCATAAGGACTCCTAAGATGTAAGTTAGGACGGGACATCATTCACAGGCGAGAGGAAGCCCTGTGAGGCTCATTTCCAAGGGGGCCTCCCAACAGGCTGCTCCCACCAAGGCTTGGGAGCATGCTGTCCTCTTGCCTCCAGCTAACAACCACGTCGCTGGTTTAGAATTCTATGCATGGGTATCTCTTTCACTCTCCCATGTAGGAGTGCGCACACACACACACACACACACACACACACACACACACACACACACACACACAAGAACCCTCAGTTCAAGCTCATTAATTGCCTGCGAGAGTCTGCATGGTTGGGGAATATGCCCCAACTTTGGCAAGATGTACTCGCCCCTCTTACCATAACCAAGAATCAACCTTGGCTTGCCATCACTTAAAACACCAGCTCTGTCAGGGATCAGGCCTGGCTGATCTCAGCACAGATGCATATGTAAATGCACATTAAAAAAAGAAGAGTTGGCATAAAAATCAGTTGGGTAGCACACACCTTTAGTCTAAGTGTTTAAGGCAGCAGAGGCAGGGGATCTTTGTGAGTTCCAAGTCTGCCTAATCTATCTAGCAGGTTCCTAGCCAGCCTGGGCTACATAGCGAGATCCTGTGAGGAAAAAAAAAAAAAAGGAAGGAGAGCACTAGGCACATGAGTTATCTAATTATGAGCCTGTGTGTAACACACAAGTCATGTCTAAGGCAGAAAGATGGGAAAGTATAATGGGAAAAATCATACTGGTCGGACTTCTCTACCACACTCAGGAAACGTTAAGGGTATTTACAAGGGCCCCCATTTTGTGGTTCAGCACGGCTTGATGAGCAATTTGATTGCTCTGAGGTAATATGCTTAACTCACCTTTTCTCCCACTCAGGGTTTTCAAGTGTAAGAGTTGACAAGACTAGGCTGCAGAGAGAGCATATGGAACCCATGGCAGCACGGGGATCTCCCAGTGGGCAGGTGTGCACGAAGCTTAGACAGGAGGGAGGAGAAGCCCAGAGAATGTGGCAAGCTGGAGGAGCCAGGTGCACCATGGGAGGAAGACGTGTTTCCAGTTTCAAGGGGACTTTTCCAAGCCAGTGTCTGAGGGATGGCCTCGGGGTGGTCACTCTTTTGCCACAGAGTTCGTTTCAGGGACAGGTAGTCACCTTTCCACCAACAAATGGAAACAGCAGCATTCTTCAAATTCACCCAGCCGAGAAGCATCAGACCATGGGGGGACTGGGCTGTGCTGGATAAAGGCACCGGGAATAACTTCAGTGGCTGGGCTGTTATTTCTGTAAGTGAAACTTGTGGGATAGCTACTGAGCTTAGGAACAGCTTAAAACATTTGTAACTCAGAATCAAAGCACAGAGTTGGAGGGATGGAAAAAAAACGCAAAGGGAGAAGTCATGGAAATGGAATCATTAATTTCTTAAACAAACACATTTCTAAAATACACCAAATAATGCAACCTGAGCCTCTTTAAGTGTTCACTGCCAATATAGTCTTTAAGAATCCCTGCTTTCCCATAACAAAGTAATGCTTTAAAGAAAATCCAAACACCCCAACCCAAAGCATGCACTATTAAATAATGGCTCCTTTTTGCTCAACACCAATATGGAAACATTAATTAATAGAAAACCCGTTCAACTTCAGTCACTCCCTCTTACAGGACAACTCCATGATCTGAACTTGCATCTCTCAGAATCCACTCTGCAAATGTTAATGAAGACATGTGCAAGTGACATCCTGAACGTCTGGCTCTGCAATCCCTTCTAATTGCTGCCAAGGTCCACTGTGGGGGCACATGAGCATGATGTCCGCACTTCCAGAGAGGTCAGGTCACTGGAGCCATGTGAAGGGTCTGTCCCCACTGTGTGACCCAATGGAGGCTTCCAATGTTGTTTCTCATTAAGTTAAAATACTACTTGCATTTAAGAATTTACCTGTAGTTTATGTTCCCGACTACCTAAGCTTTTCCAAATTATAGGCATCTCATTTTAAAATGCCAGTAGTAGTAAAATAATTCCCTAGATGGAATATCATCTCAACCAATACTTTCTGAAGTGTTACTCTTTTTCAACAAAATAGGATATCTATGCTTACTATAAATAATTTTCTCTACAGATGCCACACTGTAGTAATCAAGAAGTCACATGGCTTGTCAAAGGCCACATGATTACACATATATTCACCTTGTGAGACAGGGAACCATGAATTTCATTTACAAAGGTGATTCAGCAAGCCTCTGGACACAGCACCTTTCCAGACCTGACAGCTCTACTTGATGCTTCATTAGACCTCTTATCAGAACAAGAAGAATGGAGATCTCTGACAGGACCTTCCCGTGGCCAGTTAAACAGTGGCAACAAGTCTGTTTCCCCTGGCAATACCCTCACCAGTTCCCAGGGCCGGGACTCATTACTCTGACTGAGGGAAGGAAGCTCAGTGATTTCTGCCCAGCAGACTGGGACTTCCCTTCAGGGGTTGTTGTGTGCATCCTAAGCACATATGCTTTGATGAGCTCCTGGGGGCTAATCTAGAATACAACCTGCACACTTGTTTGGGATAACTGTGTTTGGTGGTGCCAATTTTCTAAATGTGATTTAGAGACTACCAAAGCTATGATATTTATAATTCTGAAAGTGACACATCCCCAGAAATTCTCACTAATTGTCACTGTGGTGGTTCGCATGTTCAAGAAGCCATAATGACAACGGCAATAGACTTCCAACTACTCCTCCCTTCAAACAAACACCCCCAACACTTTAAAAATAATGTAAGTTCTTCATTCGGCATGACTTTCCCTAAAACTGCAAATTTCACTAGATCATGACACTGTACACGGATATGTCACTGTCGGGGCATACTGTGACTGTGGGTTGTACTGAGTTGTTTTAGGCAGGCACAGAACTACACATACCTCCTTTTAAAAAGCCTTTGCTCAAATATGTAATATAATCACCATGAGGTCATGCTAACAGGAACTCCAAAAGTAAAAACCTAGGCCATTAAAGAAATGATGCATGAACCTGCACTGTAACGAAAACAGGCTTATGACCTTATTCTATATGCAGAGATGAATCTAGGCTTATGATTGCCTAGTGACTGCTTCCAATTTCGATAAGCAAAATTCCTCCACAGCCCAATTTTCCTGACGTGAGGTACAGTGCAGTGAGATAAAGGAGATGACCACACAAGTCTCACTGGGAGGTTGAGTCCTGTTGAGTTTCTCAGCTCTGCTATCTTACCGAGATCATCGTCCGTGCCCACACACTCAGTACTTCAGTGTTCACACGCTGATTGTTTAATAAGGTCTGTCCTACTGTGCTGCCCAAGAGGCAGGGGGTGTCACTAATTCTTACGGTGGGTACAAAGGAAAGACTGACACGAGAGAGCGTGTACTCTGTAACGGAGAACATTACCCTCTAAATGTATATTAGAAGATCATTTGGTTGGGTGATAAAAATAGGCTGTTACTAGGAATTTCATCCAGTCTAATACAGCAGGTCACAAATATAAACACCACAGCATATTTCAACAGAGATACACATTCCACATTCGTATTTTAGTATACTTCTTCCTAGTTTTGAAAACAAAAGCATTAGACATATATTTCCAAATTGGGAAAATGCTACCTATACAATTTATATCCTGCCTTTCTTTAGATCATTATTCTTTTAAAGTGAGGTTTTATGAGAAATGGTTCTGTAGTGATGCAATCGTTTGAAGTTTTGTAATTTATATAATCATCTCTTCTGTATATTCTGACTTTCAACATGCATCCCTAATATCAGTGAAGGTGAACTCCCTCCAGCCCCAAATCTTGTAGTTATTCTATGAATATGTAGGCCTTGATGAATGTTTATTTCCTTACTTATATCTAAACTGGTTAATTTTTTCTTAGTTTCTAAAGGCTTCTTCTATATTAAGAATATTAAACTTTTGCCATACTTTCATAACTGCTGACTTTCAATTTTACATGTAATACTATAAATTAAATATTTTCTAATTTCTGAATAATTTATACATATGTTGTTCTGTTTTCTCGAGACAGGGTCTCACTATGTGGCTCTGGCTGTCCTGGAACTCACTCTGTAGATCAGGCTGGCTTTGAACTCACAGAGATCCACCTGTCTCTGTCTCCCAAGTGCTGGGACTAAAGGCATGAGCCACTATGTCTGGCTTTTGTGATACCTTTTTTACACACAGGAAACTTTACTCCAAAAATCTGATAAATATTTGCTGAAATGTTCTATATATTAAAAAGAACAAGCTGTGATCCAATAACATTCACTCATCTTTCCAAACTAGAAATACGTGGATTTCTACAAATCATCAAGGAAGGTGCTTGCTGAATTCCAAAGCTGAAAGCGTTGCCTTCAGCCTCCCGAGCAGCACTGAATGATGGTAAATCAGGCCTGTTTCTAGCAAAATTTACAAGCAAACTCAGCTGTCTCTTTCCTAAGGAACCCTTCCTGCTGTCCAGGGCCACCTCAGAACAGTATCGCCATTATTCCACCCAGGACTCATTCCTAATTTTCTCTTTTCTGGCAGCTGTTCTCTAACTTAGAAATAATGTGTGTCTTTGTCTGGAGTTCCTTTTAAAAAAAAACTGTATATCCTAAATGTGGAAGAAAGCTCAATTTATTTCCCTTTGAAACCCGAGAAATCAATAACACAAACCATATGTTAATTACGGGACATGGCGATAAATTACATATGAAGCTCTGTGAGACCCTGGTGGTGAAAGTGATGGACAAACCAGGGCAGGAAAGAAGTCCTTTCTCTGAGGGTGTGACCCCAGGAGGACACCGAAGTGCGAACACTTCTTAATTCATGCTGACGTAATTTGTATGTTACTTCCTTTCACTTTCCTAAGTGTTTTAATTAAGATCTTACAAAATGGACGAGAGATGCCCATCATAGATTGTTAGTATAGTGGCGACATTCAGAACAGATACAATCGAAGACAAAACCACTATTTATGTTCTCGTGTGTTGTTTATTTGGGTTCATACAGCTTTGCAATAACCTAGCCTGTCTTTAATATCTGGTTGAAATACACATGAAAGGGATTGGGATTTAGACGATTTAGAAAAGATTGTGCCCCATGTAATAATTTTAATGGAGAAAATAAGAGTTATGAATATGTTTTGTGCATTTATGACCCCACATAGTGAACTGCCTTTCACAAAGCACCTTTGGGAGGAGGGTTACTGCTAGTCCACAAATATATCTTTTTTTATGAGACCCAATCAACTCATTTTCCTTCTGCAATCACCAACGTTTTTCTTTCCTCTTGGTTCTTCATCCCTCTGACCGGGAGTACATTTTGGCAAAAGGAAAGGACAAAAAGGAAAGAGGGCCCACACCTATCGCTTTTAGAACATTTTCATTTCTACAAACACTACAGGTCTCACCTGCGAGTGACGGTGACTTTTTCAGTTCAAGGTTTTAATATTAACATGTGATCTATCAGTGAGATGAAAAGGTCAGCAAGAAGTTCTTCAAGCATTCATTTCACACTAACCATACTCACAGAGTATCTTACATGGAGGGTACCTGTTTCCAGATCAGTATACATGGCACCAGACACAGACTTAACCTTTAATGTTGCCATTCCCAAACTCGATTCACAGTGAAACCTCTTCAGTCTGGCCATCCCCATCTCTGCCATGCCCTAGTTTAGCTGTCTAATCTGAACGCACTGTGACCACACTTCAGGAGAATGAGTAAGAAAAACTATTTTTTGTCCCAAACAAGGAAAAATTAGTGAGTATCACCAGGGACAGACAATACGAAACCAGCATGGTTACTAGGGCCCATTTGTTAGAGGGACAACTAGCACCTAGGCACTCCTGCTTTCAGATTTACATTTAACTATACTAATGTCATCATTAAAACCTGTGACAACGGCTCACTCAGGTTTCATATGGGTTTAGTTCCTTGCTATGGGGGTGGGGGGAACGGATGGACAAGAATTCTGATGAATTGTCTAGCAAGTCCAGTAATGGTTTTCTAAATCAAGACCACAGAGCTGTGAAAACATTAGTATGCATGACACAAAAAGCATCTTTCAAAGGTCAAGTCATGATGTATCATGAATGCCTGTTTTGAAAGGGTAGACTCCTGAGTGGGCTTAAGAAGCTTTAGTTAGGGGCTGGATGTGATGGCACACACCTTTCATCCCAGCACTTGGGAGGCAGAGGTTGAGGTTGAACTTTCTAGGAGTTCAGAGGTCAGACTGGGCTACAGAGAGAGTACCAGGACAGCCAGGGCTGTGTAGAGACCCTGTCTCAAAAACAAACAAACAAACAAAAGACTCTTTAATTAGTAAGTTTCATACTTCTAAGCATTCTTTAATTCTTATCTCCTACTAATCAGTTAATTGCTTTCTAACAGAACATCTTAAGGAATAAAAATCTAGTGTTTTTAAACAACTTTCCCCCACATGGGCAGCTTCAGTTAGATGTCACACCTGACTTCACCTTAAATCCTTCCATTTTACTGTTTCTTTTTGAACAAGGTCTTAAGAATTAAGCAGCCTAGGCTGGACTTGAACAACACTCCTCCTGCCTCCAATCCCTGAGCATTAGAATCACAAACAGAAGCCACCAGGCAATCTGAAAAGCCTCCTAGTCTGGATCCAAACAGGCCAAACAACACCAGGTTAGTCATCTCAGAACAAAAAGGAGATGCTCCCCATTGTCCCCTGGGCCACATGGCACACTGCAGGGGAGTCCTTCTTAAACCGGGTTGTCTATATGGAATATCAGGGGTACTTTTTAGAAACTCCCTCCTGGGGACTCATGTTTGGGAAAGGGGGGTCAGTTAGGGCAAGATGATGCAAGTGATCCAGGAGCCACACTTGAAGAGACAGCACAATAACGACACCTTTGGAGACATAGGACCCACCGTGTACCCAAGCCGTCATCAACCCTGCATTATTAGGCAGTAACTGCTCTCTGCAAGACCTGCCGGGCCAAATCAAGGTACCCAAATCAAGCTGACTGCTGGATGGTAGCTGCCAGGGTTTCCAAAAGCTGCAGAGTTCTGTGTGATTATTTCTAACTCAAGGGATTCTTTTCCACTACTGAAGACTTGGAGGGTCCCAGGGCACAGAGACACTCAGTATGCAGTCCTTCATTCACGTACAGAAGTCCAACTCACAGAGACACTCAGTACGTAGTCCTTCACTCACGTACAGAAGTCCAACTCAGAGGGACTTGTCCGTGGAACCAATCTTTCTGGAGGACTCCGCTCCGAGGGTGACGATGGGGTGAGGACAGGCAGGACGGCAGCAGCTGCATGCTGGACACTGACTCTCTGACTGGCACTGTGGGGGTGCAAGGCTCTCTTACCCAACCTTAGGGAAAGAACCTACTTATTCAACATATATTTACCAGAACCAATAATTATTTTCTTAACTGCAATAAAAAGACAGATTATTCCTTCCTGTCTGTTTAGGAGTGAAGAATAAGATACCATCTCAGGTAAGGGGTGGGTCTGTGCCCTGCATACCTGTCACTAACTAAACCATTCTGTGGTGAGAACACAGTAGGTTGTTAGCAACCGTGCCACAGAACTGTGCCTTTCCAATTCCCAGATCCTAAGACAAAGGGCACCTGAACTTTGGGGGTAAAATACAAATAAACAAACGGATAATCTGTAGGACAGCTTAGTAAAGTTAGTAAGTTTAAAGGAATTTATCTCTTCGAAGCTTCTACTTCTTATGGGAGAGACAGACAAATCCCTCCCATACAATGGTTAACATACAGAAAGCAATTTTTAAATTTAAAAGTTAGTGTAAAGTACTTGATTGCCTGATTAATACAAGCTTCTGAAACGTGAGAGTGAGGTCTGAACGGACCAATTTCATCAGTAGGTTTCATCATAAAAATGGTGTAGCAGAAGTCCAAACAGATTCTGCAATTCAAGTAAGTGTCACAGAAAAGAATATGTTTCCAGTTTCATGACGGATCAGTCACTAGTTTCATGTTTTATCCAGGCCAACCAACCAAATTCTTAGCCATGACAGAATCCCAGGGATCACACCCACCATAAAGCATTTACTGTGGAAGAGCAAAACAGATGTGGTGAGAGGTGACATCCTCTGGGCTTTTCTATTATATATTTTTAAAAACCTACCCATTACAAAGCAGTTCCCTCACTTGATTGTTTTAAGTAAATTTAACTCTTATTTTTATTATTTACCTAGACATGTGAATGTGTCCCATCTGGCCTCCTGCTACCTCACATGGGTGTTGGGACCTGAACTCAGGTCCTCTGAAGGTGCTTCTAACCAGTAAGCCATTTCTCCAGCCCCCAGTTTCGTCACGTGTATCACGGGGATACTAAAGGACATTTCAAAGTCAATTACAAGATAAGGAGCTAGTAGAGCTGCAAATACATGATTTCATGTTCTAGGAAAGATGTAGATTCTGGAAAACAGAGTTATGCCTTCAAATTTCTTCTCCTTGCGAAAGACAACAAACACAAAAAAAGAGCAGGTAACTTCAAGGACTATGAAGAAGGCCAAACAGCCTATGGTAAAATATGATACACTGAAATTGATGTGGAGTTGTGGCTGAGATGGTCAGAGTGGGGATGACCTGTGAGATGCATAGCCTTCCAAACGGAATGAACAGTAAGTACACACACTCGGAAGGCCAGTGGGACTAAGAACAAGGGTGGAGTTGAGAGGCCCCGGATCACCAGGGTTTTTGACATCACTCTGTAGATCACAGGAGATCACTGGAGACAGGTTTTCAGGAGGAGAGTCACCGAGTGTGATGTGTACTTTAAAGACAATCTCTGTGACTGCTAACAGGAGGGAGGTCCACAAAAGGGCAGTGGCAGAAGTGAGATGCTGACTTAGCACTCTCGTCTGACGGGTTGTTAAGAAGCTGGATTGGGGGTTGGCTTTCGAAAATGACAATTAAGCGCGTACTGATGGACTAGTGAAGACTGGGAAGGAATGCAAGGCACAGAGCTTGATGCTTAGGTTTAAGGAAGGCTGAGCTTGAGGAGAGGATTCCGAGCAGGTTTGTGCACGCACAGTGGGCTGCTGCTGGTGGTGCAGGAGTGTGTGTGTGTGTGTGTGTGTGTGTGTGTGTGTGTGTGTGTGTGTGGTGTGTAAGCTGGAGGGAAATTCTGGGGTGTCATTCCTGAGGTGCCATCCACTTTTTCTTTTTGGAGACAGATCTCTCACCAGAACCTGCTCACCAATTATTCTAGCGAGCGAACAAGCCCTGGGGACCCTCCTGTCTCCCGCCTGTCCAGCACTGGGATGACAAGTGCATGCTGCCACAACTGTGGCTTTTTTGAGTGGACACTGAGGAAAGAACCCCAGTCCTCGTGTTGGTGCAGCAAGCACTTGGCAGACTGGTCTATCTGTCCAGCCCCTCTGGCTATCATGCTGCCGAGGTCATCTCTGTATTTCCTGAGCTGGTGGCAGAGGTCAGGCTGGACAGCACCACACAACTGGAAATGAAGGTGTAGCTAAGGAAGACAAGGGCTATAATGCAACACACTCCTGGGAAATAACCCAGGAGCTTAAGAGCACGCAAGTGTAGACAGGAATACCTCCCTCTGTGCCAATCCTTCTGGTCACCATGGGGACAGGCAGAGGTACATACTGCCTGTGAACTTTCTAATGGTCTCTCTATCAACAGACTTGATGCCTGAGGTGAGGGAGCACTCTCTCAAGAGAGTCCAACTTACCTGCTATTCGCTTACTCTAAGAGTCCTTTGTCTAATTAATGAGTCAGCCTTTATTTTAATGGGTCTCACTGTACTTTCAGAAAGTGACTTTTTTTAAACATGTACTTCCTGTTTATGGGAGAAATCAAACAACCATATAATTTGGTTGCAGTTTCGAACTGGAGTATGATGTATTTGAATAATTCTATCTTCTTTTCATCCGTGTGTTTTTAGCTACTATGAAGATGCAGAAATTTGCATCAGCGCTCGTTTCTACGAGGATCCTTAAAACCTAAATGATCTGAAAACGCTCACCTTGAAAAAGCTTCCTGTGTTTCTGAAAGTTTTCATTGGTGTTAAGGATAGGAGGAGGAGGAACAGAGGGAATGTCCTAGCAGGAGGAGGAAGGACGCACTAACAAGTTTACTTCTCTCTGCACATTATCTGTGCTCATGAGTTTAGGAGTACAGATGACTGCACCTGTTAAAGCTCATCACCCTAGTTTCTTCCTGAACTCGGGGAAAACTTGGAACAGACTCACGACAATTGCAGGTCATCATTCCCACCCTGATCAGTGGCCTGGCGCCAGCAGTGCTATACTCAAAACCAACTTTCCTAACACAGGTCACAGTCCTCATCAAGTCACGGTACCTTTTTTGTGATGCTAGGCAAACTCTTGGCCACTCAGGTTTATGCTCACCCTAGGATGCCTGTTCTAAAAACACAGAATGCTTGTGAAACACACAATACACAATAAGCTAATACACTATAAATCATAGTTTTTTTTATAAAGCATCATAAAAGTCTAGAGTGTGTATTAATAAATTAGATAAAGCACAGCAGTAGTCAATTCCATCAAATGCCACATTCATGTATACAGAAGGACAACAGGACTAATGTGAGTTTCTGGGACTCCAGATGCAAAGACAGATGAAAGCTGGGCAAAGCTAGGCAGCCCCAGGGCCAACAGGGGCTAAGAGCAGGGCAGGTTAGCGGCGGCCTGGTGGGGTAGTCCCACGGGGCTGAGAGTGGAAGGCAGTGAAACGAGAGGCTGGAGGGTGTGCACAGTACTGAGTACCAAGAAAAAAAATTAACTGGGAAGTTACCATGGCTTGGGATGCCCAACTTTAATTACAGCAAGAGTTCTTCTTAGTGAAGTGACTCTAAGTCGGTCTATCTTAGAAGTAAAGTGCCATGACTGACCTATGACGTCCCTTACACCAGAACGGGTATTACTGAAATTGTCATTTTGCTCATTAAAGGAAACTGAATCCAACAATATACAAGGCATCTTTCATATACATACTTAATTTTAAAACTTTTAACTCTAAAAATAATTTGCATGAGCAGGAAGGACAGCCCATGCTAAATATCAGAGTCGAGTCAATTATTCTGGCCATGATAGTAAACTGAAAAACAATTTTGGTCCAAGAGCTTTCTCGTTATTGTGGAGAACTTGTTCTTTGAATTTCTTGCCTTGTTTTTGGGATCACCTTATTATGCAACATCTGCTCTGAATTTCAAATGTGATAAACAGAGTATGAGTGTTGGTGGCAGATGGCTAATGACCAGCAGTGACAGGGCATTCAAGCCTGCCTTGTTTTCTGAGAAGCGATATTTTCATGTTAATTTGTTCCGTGTCCTGCAAAGATAGGACAAATCACCTGCTGTAATTCGGGCGAAGTGGAGACCACCAGGAGCGTCCAGGGGCCGGGGGGCTCGCTTCCTTTAGGAGTAGAAGAGGAAGGTCCGGGAGACTTTCACTTGCAGCCCCGGGACCTGCCACTTTGCATGTCAAGCAGAGAAGGATGAATCAGCCTCGGGCAGTCCATCCTGACATCAGAGCCACTGTTTACTGCAAGTAGATATTAGTCATGAAAACAGATGATTTCCCAGAGGCAGAAAGCAGGTGCTGTCAAGAGTGCGTGTTGGTCTCTGAAGTCTGGGTTTTGTAAAATAAACCTAATAGTACACTTTATCTCTTACTGAAAACAGTAAAACCAACAGAATCTCCAAGAAACATTAAACTGAAGATAAAAAGAAATCTAATTCAGTGAGAAAATTACCCACACAGACACAAACTTTGAGCTTTTTTTTCTCTCTCCAGCTCCATAGAATTCATTTATCATAGGGATACACGGACATAATTTTTATTCCATGATTCCGTGAGGCAATATGCTCTTGAGCTCAGAGAACCTGTCCTGTTTGAGAGGCTAATGCTTGTGTGTTTCTTCTCATGAAATGATAGCGTCCATTTCATTAACAGGCTGCAGCGGCAGAATGTCCAAGGAAAAACATTAGGTACGTTTTCAAGGAGTTTGTAAGTTAGCTGAAGACGCTGGGCCAGTTCCTAGGAAAGCTGATTTGCAGGCAAGTGCAAGTGTCCTGGAAGTGGTTCAGTGCAAGAGCAGCACTGGGGGGCTGCTCTGGGAAAGAATGCCTCACCGAGGACTCTCCCCAGTACTCCGCCATATGGCTCCCTTTACTCCGAATGACGAAGGAATATGGCGAATGAACTGACCCGTCTTTTGACCC
The DNA here is from genome assembly GCF_007827085.1 of Peromyscus californicus insignis. Taxonomy (NCBI): domain Eukaryota; kingdom Metazoa; phylum Chordata; class Mammalia; order Rodentia; family Cricetidae; genus Peromyscus; species Peromyscus californicus. The sequence continues at coordinate 17,971,113 of NW_026294584.1, forward strand.
TTGTCATTTAGTGGCAGATGGATGCATGAAGATGAGAGGTGAAGGTGGAACTCAGCTCCACAACTAAACGGATTCGAAGACAGCAGTCTGAACTAGAAAGAGGAGAGCCAGCCATGGCAAGAGGTCACATCAGGCTACGTGTTGATTTCACAGTACAGCAGTCAACAAGCTTCCTATGCAAATGTCACCATCAGACAGGAACAGATGGACCGAAAGAACATCATGTCAACACCTTCAAGGTGAGGTTTACACATCATTCTATTTTTTTTTTGTCTTAGAACATTTTACCTAGAAATTTTTACTTTGAAAATGTTGGAAAGAACAGTCTTTTACAATTTTTTTATTATTATTGTTATTATTATTATTATTACTACTACTACTACAGCTTTTCAGAGGTGATGTTCAGCTTAGGCATAGCCTGGGACTTCCTTTATTCAAGGTGGATGGGAGGACCATGCAGGAATGGAAGGACATCCCCCACAAACTGACCAAATACCAACACGAACAACTACGTAAAGCTTCCTGATTTTTTCAAAACAAATATTATTCAAATATCTGAAAAACTGTTCTCGGAGAGATATTAATTAATAATTCCTCCACCTGCTGCTTTCTAACAAAGATGCTGATTAAGTGGTAAACAAAGATTCTATCCCTGTCCAGATACAATGAAATATTCTAGTTTTATCCAGCCCTGCCATCTTATTTACACTTCTATAGTACCCCAATAAGCGCTGGAATCGTTTGATAACAGACGGCAAACTGACAGGTGAACACGTCATGAGAGCATCCTGGAAGACAGAGGGTAAAGACAGAGGCCTTTACCTCAATCATCTTACATGATTATCTCATTATCTTGTTTGTTTAAATCTATTTCACGTTAAAGTATTTTCAAGATTACAATTACTTTGACAACATAGCATGTCTCAATCAAGTAAGATAATGTCCATGTAATGTACAGTATCTCCAACCTTCTAGCTGCTGTGACTACTTTAGAGAACACCTCCTCCGTGCCACAGGCACAGAGCCCAAGACCTAGGTGAGGTTTTTCTGTTTGTACTTGAAAATGCCCCACACTATCAAATAATCACTAAGAAGGTTTGCAATGTGCTTTTGTGAGACTCATCTCTCTCTCTCTGCTTTTTTGAGACAGAATTTCTCTGTGTAGCTTTGGAGCCTGTCCTGGAACTCACTCTGTAGCCCAGGCTGACCTTGAACTCACAGAGATCCGCCTGCCTCTGCCTCCTGAGTGCTGGGATTTAAGGGCATGTGCCACCACCACCCCACCCCTCTCACTCTTTTTAAACGTGTCATCTCATTTTGGAAAGGTCCCTGAGAGTGGGCTCATTTTGCATCTGCTAAGTGCTCACTGTAGAAACTTTCTAAATATAGTAAACACTGAACAAATAGTGTCTCAGTATATTCTAAAAAAGTCTTTTTCCACAGAACATTCTATAGAAAGAATCCATTTTGTGTTCCCAATAAACTGTTCAACATACTAACATTCACTAGCTCAAGGAGAGACTTGGCATAAATACATCTTCTGTACAACAAAGTATCTCTGTTATCCAGTTCCATGCTTGAAAACATCAACCAACAATTCAGTAATCTGCACACCAATTCCTAAAATTAAATCAATTACCAAAACGAAAGATACAAGTGACTAGCAAAAATACTGCATCAATTGCACCTTTAACCTAACTACCCATCTGATGGTTGTATAAGCTCCTAAATAATTACTCATAATTTTAAAACTAATTTTTACATCCATCACTTTTCTCCACACTGTGATAAACACCTTACAGGACACATTAGGGGGAGGAGGGATTTATTTTTTCTCATGGTTGAGCGGATGCACTCCAGTGTGATAGGGAAGTCATTGTCGTGGAATCGAGAGTAATGGAGACAAGCAGCTTTATGGGAGTGTGTCAGCAGCCTGTTCACATCTCCCTGACCAGGCAGTAAGCAGTCTGGGCAGGAAGTGGGGCTGAGCTACAACCCAGAAGGCCTGCAGTCCAAAGACCCACTTCCTCCAGCGGGCTCATCCTCCTAAGTGTTCCAACCAGCTAGGGAAGGAGTGGACAAACACATCAGACTATAAGGTATATTTTATACACGTCATAACACCCTTAACAAATCATTGCAACAATCAGGGTTAGAAAGATACTAATTACTAAAAACGAAAAGTCGATCAATTCAGACCTATTCTTTAAAATTAAGGATGAAAACAAGAAACTTTTAGTTACTTGTTACCATTAACCAAAGACTTTTGTCTTTACATACAAATTACTTTCATTTGATCATGGTTATACTCCATTTTGAAAACACTAACCATATTCTTAACCATACGTCATTAATTCTAATCTATAGGCCTGGCCCCCAACCTCACTTCTATCAACTACTCTAGAGAGGGACTAATTCTGACGGCTGTAGAGACTGTTCAGCTTCCATGAGAATCTCAATCTTCTGGTAACCAACTTTCCGGCACGCACACACGCACACACGCATGCATGCACGCACTAAACCTGGCACTCCCCAACTCTGGCAACCACAATCACGCTTACTTCTCTTCCTATTATGTTTGACCTTCCATACACATACCCAAGAATCTCCCAGACCCATTTCATTTCTACTCCTGTCTGATCAAGCTTTGCCTCTAGTGTACTACTCTGGCTTATCAAACATTTTAATTATAAAAATCCTTCTGCAAACAACTTCACTTATCACCCTCTAATATCTTAGGAGAAAATGTGAAACTCAAAAACAAAAATTTCTATGGAGCTGGCAGTGTGGTCTATAAATATATGGTTACTTTGTTTTGATATTTTAAAAGGTATCATGGAATAACTGATAGAAGAATTACAGCAGAAAAAGCCAATTAACATTTGTATTTAATGTACTGACTGAAATAATTATGTCTGGAGGAAGCCTAGCAACATGTCCTATTTATTGTGTTCTTAAGTAGACAAAACGAATATGACAGTCAGTACACATGGATAAGATACATATATAAATGGTCACAAGGGTAGAAAATACAAAGAAGAAGTGGAGTGTGCAACAACTTCTCTAAGGCAAACGAGACATATCTACTGTGAGAGGGGATCAAACACATCTGGGTGGACCCAGAAAGGACTAACAGAAGCTCCATGGGCAGGAGGGCCACTGAGGTGGGAGTCAGACCATGTGAGAAAACTGTCATCTTCTGACATGGTCAGAAAACAGTGAGCCAAAAGGACTAGCCCCTGCTCCGCAGGCACAATGTGGAGCTTTTGGATTAAGTACATAAAGGAAAGAAATAGAGTCACGGGAATGGAATACAGTACCAGAGGAAGAGGGTGCAGAGTGGAGAACCAAGAATGGATGATCAGAAATCCTACATTTAGAGGGTTTTCGTGGCCTTCAAACTGTACACAAAGAAATGGAACTACCACTATATATCACAATCTTTAATGAAAGCAAGATGGGAAAAAGCAGAACTCTTATTAGCCTAAGCCCAAATGGATAGTCGTTTATTATGCTGCAGTCTACATGTATCAGTATCTGGGAACATCATCTAGTCATTACTCAAAAGACATTTCTTCCTCTGTGGAGATGGGCACAGATTCAACAGATGAACTGAAAATAGAGTTAAGCAAAGTGACAGGCAAGGCCACTAAGTCGTTTTGAGTAGCTTTCCCATTAGACTTAAAGAAAGAATTTGTTTGTAGTCAATATACTTCCTAGCTTGTTGACCATGAAGGGCAGAAAGCATGTCTTAATCACCTTTGAATATCAAGATTATTACTTGCCATTTAGACTAAAAAACAAACAAACAAAATCTATGAATTAGAAAAACAAAACAAAAAAATTGAGCAATGAATATGCCTCAGAATCAGCATATAATTATAATATATAATGTGACTTTGAGCGACATTTAAAATTATATCTCTTAAAGAATATGAACTACCAGGATAGACTAAGCTGTATTTGTTACACCATACTTCATAATATTAGGGCCAGATAATACACAAATAAGTGATTTTAAAGAATTTTAATGTGCATTAAAACTAAAGGCTTTTTAAAAAAATTCACCCTAAAATTAAATTGGACTGCAATCCCACTTTTTGAAGATCCTACTTAGTAGATGGGCTAGATGATTTTCCATTCTTTGAACATTTTACTTAGTTGACATTCTGAGCTGTGTATTACATTTCAAAAACACAAATTCTGGCAGTTTTCACATGAAAGAATGCTAGTGTTGAGTAAGCTGTGACAGAGGCTAGTCTGACCAGACAGAAGGGTGATTCTTGGTACCTTTATGGTTTCTGTGGGTACTCCAGGCTCTGGAACTTTATCCAAGTAAGTGGTCAAGTCTTGATCAACATGCTCAAAGACCAGTGTAAGTTTGGTCTCTCTGTCTGTTCGTGATACTGTGCACACATCAAACAACCTAGAAGGGGGGAAAAACCAACCAGAATGAGTAGGTGTAAATAAGCCAAGTAGTAACCCATGTATCTTCCGTGTACCCCTTGACTCCACACAGTTGGGAGCACGCCTTGTGATGAAATATAATGGGATCTGCTCTTTTCGTATCCATCTCAAAGTTCAGCAGAGGAGCTGTGCAAGCCAGAATGTCCAAGTATCAGTCACAAAGCAACATGACTGAAGATCAAAAATGTATGCACAGAGTGTCTTAACAAAGTCTTTATACAGAACTTGTTGATGGAAATGGCTTTAACAACTTGCAACCAGACAAAATAATTCTAACGATTCTCAGCTCACAGGCTGAGAAAATGAGAGGCTAGTTAAGCGTTCTTCGGAGATAGTGGACTCTGCAAAAAAGTTTCCTAGAACAACCACGGCTGTGAAAACAACTCTGATGGACTATGGAGAAACGTTTCAAAGACAGACTTCTTACCCCGGTGAGTCAAATTATTGCCCTAGGAATGGCATAAATTCTTTATTAGTTTTAACATTCCAACTCCCATGTAGAATCACACCGTAAAAAATGAAGGCTTTATTATTTATTTAACCTAACTGACAGAGAATAACTGCATGTATTCGTAGGGTGCCATGCCATGTTTTGATACACTAGGAAACTACTGTACAGAATAGGGACTATAACAAATAATGAGCTATATACACTCCAAAACTGTTCAAAGTGTGGATTTCAAATATTTATAGAAATCATAAAAAAAAAAAAGACTAAGAAGATGGTAAGACGGAGCTGCTACACAACTTGACTATCATGCAAACACTGTGAAACTGAAAAAGGAATACACTGGAAAACTAATAAAAACACAGGTGAACAAACAGTACCAAGAGAGTCTTCCGGGATCCAGAGAACCTTCAAGCCCGAGGGCAGAAAGCCCTGTCGCTGGCACACTGTCTCATGTGCTACAGTCTCACCAAGCTGTCTAAAGAATTAAGCAAGCCATCCATAAATAAGCTGGAAGGAAACTTCTGGAGAGGAATGTAATATAAGTAAGAGGAAATGTATAAACTGTCATTCATGTTACATTTTCATTTAAAAACTGAAAAACCTGTCCAAGAAATTGTGTGCACACAGTCCCCCTACTAAATTATGGGTTTACTGCTTTGGTTCAATCTGGACGCTACTTTTATTAAATTTTCAAGGTCTAATTGGTTGACTGGGCCACACTACTGTATTTCTGGGGTACATGGGCTTCAAATTTGGTACTTCTTTCTGAATCTACACTAAATTTTAACAACATCTATAAAATACTGTAATCAGTCTTAATCTATAAGAAATTGTATAAAACCTACGCTATGAAGGGCTTTGGGGAGTCTATCAAAATGGCTCTCTGAACTTGATAGTTTGACCATTTGCACATAAGCTGCTTTGAGCCATGTTATTACTATTAACCACATCTTTCAACTACTTCTTCTCAAAGGAAAGAAAAGAGTTGCAAAATCAACAAGCTTCTTTGTATTTGATGTCTCTGTCTTTGCAATAAGTCTACAGTGAACCCAGAGTGGGATATAATGAAATCAAATACAAATGCTAGAGTTAGGCCACCACATATCCATTACAATTGGGCTCCTCAAGCATCACTTTAAAAATGGTTCCTATTATAACTAATATTCCTCAATGAAAAGTGCATTGCTCATCACTTGCCTGAGTTAATGAACAGCTCCAGTTCTTATTAAAGGGGTATTCCCCCCCCTCCCTCCCCCTCCCTCCCTCCCTCCCTCCCTCCTCCCTCCCTCCCTCTCTCTCTCTCTCTCTCTCTCTCTCTCTCTCTCTCTCTCTCTCTCTCTCTCTCTCTCTCCCCCCCCCCTCTCCTCTCTCTGTGTGGCTGCTATTAATTTTCAGAAGAAAAAAAATCATGATGGGGACATAACACAGTTGAGCCAAAAGGTCACCTGTTCCCCAAACCGTTGTCTTAGAAATTACCTAACAGCTCTGGCAGTATGCAATATTGCTTAATCACACTGAAACCGTTTCCAAGACTCTTGTATGACACAATTCATGAATAACATCTAACCACCCAAGCTGCTTTTCATTATATAATACTTCGTCCTTCAAAATATTAATGTCTGCTAATGTCACCTAAGGTACCTTGGCTCCACGCTAAGGATACAGAAGAAGATAGAGGTGAGCTTAATGAAGCCACTGCTAACTGCCTTAAATGATAAATATGGGGGAAAATTTTTAAGTGGAATGAATTTAAACAGATACGACAATGCATACAGCAGAACGTTATTTATAGTTCATGTATGTAAGTATTTGCCTGCATGAATATGTGTATCATGTGTGTACTTGGTGCCTTTGTAGGTAGAAGGCTTCGCATCCCCCTAGAATAGGAGTTACAGATGGCTGTGAGCCAGCATATGGGTGCTAGGAACGGAACTCATGTCCTTTGCAAGAGCAACATGCTCAGACTGCTAAGCCATCTCACCAGCCATCTGTGTGGATTTTTATGCATGTACTTATACACTGTGAGCTATAAAAGTTAGATGTTATATATAAGTTGCTCATCCAGGTTCATGAAGATATTACTTTTAAATGTTCAGTGTGTTAGTCTGGAGAGTAGAGGATACCACAATCCCCTTAGAAATTCATAATTCACATTAAAGAGATAAGCAATAGGCTCCTCACTTCCAGCCTCCAGTGCCAGCCATCAGCAAGTTATAGATCAGCAGTTCTCCACCTGTGGGTCATGGTTCTTGGGGTCGAATGAACCTTTCACAGGGGTTGCACGTCAGACATCCTGTGTATCAGATACTTACACTACAATTCATAATTGTATCAAAATTATGATACGAAGTGGCAATGGACATACATTTATGGTTGGGAGTAACTACAACAAGAGGAACTGCATTAAATGGTCGAAGCGTTAGGAAGGTCAAGAACCACTGTTATAGATGGACCACTTCAAAGATGACATTTAGAGAAATACTGCTCTTTGCTCTAATACAAAGCTGCTTTAACTGTTTAGTAAACATCAGACTAAAAGTTAATAGTTGCCTTAATCATAATGGATAGAAAATACATTTTCAGCCAACAGTTGTGAATATTAATTTTGGAAATTATAGAACATAATACTCATGATGTCTTTTTACCTATGGATCCCTCTAAAATTACTCCAAATCAAACAGTAGTCATTTGGTAGGCAAAACACAACAGGTATTTCCATACAGTAAGTAAGTTTCACAGAACTCAATTAAAATAAATAAAGGCCTCTGGCTGAACTGTAATCTATTTGTACAGATCTGTAATCTATTTGTATAAATCAATGAATGTCCCCAGACTGCCTATATCCCCTAGACTTACCAAACCAAAGAGTAAGACAGGCCTGAGCATTTGAACATAAACACTGGGAAATAACTTCCACTGCATGATTTCTTAACATTAGCCAACATTTAAGACTTTCTAAAATATTCAGTAAGCTGACAAAAATAGCATTTCAATGACGTCATGACAACATTTCCATAGGAAGACTGTAACCACACTGTACTGACCATGACCTTCAGAGGGAAACCACCATTCAGTATTTATCACCGACTTGTACCATGTGGTCTGAGTAAACATCCATTCAAAGAGTGAGGATGAGGGGAGATGGGTCGGCAAAGCAGAGTGGGCCTACTGTTCTAGAAGAAGATCCAGGTTTGGCTCCCAGCACCTGCATGGCAGCTCACAATTGCCTAAAATTACAGTTCCAGGAGATCTGACACCCTCTTCTGCTCTATAAGGGCTCCTGCACACACACACGGTGCCCTGACAGCCTCTTCTGCTCTATAAGGGCTCCTGCACACACATGGTGCATAAACTCATGAAAGGACACACAGAGACATATAAATAATAAATACTATTTTTTTTCCAAAAGTAGACATGAGAAGTGGCTCTCAGTATTTATTGAGGCTATGCATCCAGTTTGGCAGAGAGAGCACAGTCCAAAATCTAGGTTGTTGTCAATTCCCAGTGAAGCCAGCCAACCCCTAACTATTCCAAACAAGGGAGCTACTTCTCTTGCTGTCTCTTGGGTCCTAGCCTCCAGGGCAGGGCAGACAACAAGCAGAGTCCAGCACAGCACTCAGCTGTCCTGTGATGTAATCATCTAACAAAACATTCCCTGAATTAAGCCTGCATCCTACCCATTGTAATTCTTAATGGCTGCTTCCCTGGCTGCTTCCCGTTCACGGTCTCAATTTAACTTGCTGCTCAGAACCTATGCACAGGCAAGCTGCTTCGGCTAACGGATGAGACTGCATCCAGTAGTTTTGGGATTTCCAAAGTTTACAATTTACAAACATCTCCCCAACAACGAGCCTTGTAAACACAACGTCTGCCTCTCTATTGTGGTTATAATAAAAGGGAAATCTGTATTATTTGCTGTGATTACACCATGACCCAAAGCAGGAAGTTCTAAGAGGGCTTTTTTCCTGTCAGGTTTCCCTGACCCCGCACACTCTTCATTGTTTGGATACCAAATAGTTCTAGAGCTGAGCGCTGTCTGGCACAGCTGCCTAAGGGACATAACAAATTCTTATTTGAACTAGAGCCAGAACTTGAAATGGAGACAGTTTTTCCCCCTGTATCTAATCTGGAAAGTCCATGAAGTGCATTTGGTGGGCGCAGCTTGTGCACCAAATCAATGTTCACTCATCTCACTAGCCCCACACTACTACACAGTGGCTGCGTGGCTCTCTGCTCTAGAAACACAGACTGGGTATGCAATGGTTCACCATCAACACGGAATGACAAACTCTAGAAATATTTGCCACCAACAGCACAGAGCAGGATGCTGAAGGTGATCACGATTTTTCAGCGTCTCCAAAATGTGCATCAGTACTTACCACATGCAGGTGCCACACTCAGTCTCAAGTTTCTGACAGATGTGGGGCAGGGAAAGCACGTGATAAACGCTGTGCACCGACAACTGATCAGGGATGAACAGAAACCCGAGAACTGGCCCCAGGAAGAACCGAGAGTATGCTAGCATTACTACACTGGCCAGGCGTCAGCCTGCACCGGATGGCGGCTGCCCTCACCACTAGGTCCACCTACCACAGGATGCAGCTAACGAGAACAATGGCTGGAGGTTTCAGGGGGCCTTTTCTAAGTACCTAAGCCTCTTTGGTCTGATCTACTTTCTACATTTGGAAAAGTTACTTGAGCCAGTAAAGTCACTTTGTAAATTTGAATTGGGATTTTACTACTTACAGGGAAAAAAAAAAAGTTCTAACCCCTGGCAAATCATGTCCCTTATACTCAGGGAGTCACCTGAAATAATGCACAATAAATTGTGGTAATTCTAAAAGAAATAGTCATAAGACGTCTATAAATACTTTGAAATTACTGACTTCAGCACATCAATATCTGACTTTAAATGCATCCTATACAGTATCAAAGTGAGTTAAGTTCATGCACATAAGTAGCAAGCATTACTGTCCTCTGTACCACAGCTCTGCTTGGGGTTGGGTAGCTGAACATTGGGGTGGCAAAATATTTGGCAACAGAAAAGGTTTCTGAACAGACAACAACCAAAAATTAAATGAAATTTAAAAACATTAACATTTTCAAGGAGTTTCTGGCCACAGCAAACTTGTGTTGAGGAAAGTGCCTTTCCCACTGCACACGCTCACGCCCTTCCCGCTGCACAAAGCCAGTGCCCGCTGCACACGCCCCCCCACCCCGCCGCACATGGCCTGCGCCCTTCCCGCTGCACACGCCCCCGCGCCCTTCACACGGCCTGCGTCCTTTGCACGGCACACAGCGCAAGCCTCTCACACCGCACTCAGCATGTGGTCTTCTCTGTGCATGCTGTCAGGTTCTGCAACAGCAAAGGGCCAGCTTGGAACTCCTCAGGTCACACTGGTATACACTGCAGTATTCATTGCACATGCAAAGCTGTCTGCTGTTCTAGAAAAAGAGCGGTTTAATTATGGAAAAAAGACAATGTTTTCCTACTGCCATTCTTCAGCATGGTAAGTATCAAATTAGGTTATCTCTGGACTGTGTTATAATGTTTCATTTTTAAAATTGTTGTTTTGAGTTGCTGATGGGCTTTGTAAAAAGTCATTAAATGAATTCTGGATGGGGATTAGGACAGAATCTCAAAATACTTTTGAAGGGACCTCATCTAAAAATGTTTTGTCATTTTGTACTATATATTTATTTATTCAAAATGGTTTCTCAGCATTGACAATTAGAAAATCAGAACAAGCCGGGCGGTGGTGGCGCACACCTTTAATCCCAGCACTCGGGAGGCAGAGGCAGGCGGATCTTTGTGAGTTCGAGGCCAGCCTGGTCTACAGAGCGAGATCCAAGAAAGGCGCAAAGCTACACAGAAAAACCTTGTCTCGAAAAAAAGAAAAAAAAAATCAGAACATTGATCACCTGTGGAAAACACTGAATATGCTCTTTTATATCACATGTTCAGCCAAGATTTAATTATTTTTATAAAATTAACAAGCCCATCCACTTCATTAAAATACATAAATATTCAGTTTCATCTTCAATAAATGATAAACTATATATATATTATATAATCTCAGAAAACTGTTTCAGAGTATAATTGTTTGATTTATTATCAGTACATTTCATTTACATACCTACTTTATATACCAATATACTTGGGGTTGTGGAAAATTTCATTGGAAGAAAGGGTCCAGGAGTGGAAAGAGTTTTAGAAAGCACTACTCTCCATTACTGACTAGACTTCTGACTTTATGGGAGACTATTCACTGTCAGTGATTTTCTCCTCCAGCAGCCTGTCGACAGGGCAGGAGCAGTTGACAGATGCACACCTGATGGATGAGTTCTCTAAGGGGCTTTGTGACTTCCTGAAAGAATTCCCGCTGGAGGGCCCAGGGCTGTAGAGCTTGCTTCTCATGTAAGGAGCTGTATGATTCCCAGCATGCTATGAACAGGACATGCTGACACACACCTGACATCTCACACTCAGAAGGGGAAGGTCAAGGCCATGGTCAACTACATAGTGAGTCAAAGCCAATGAGAGACAGTCTCAAGGAACAAATTCCTAGCGGAGGATCCTGATCAGAGCAGAGGCATTTTTATGGAGCAGAAGGGGCAAAGGGAGAAGAGACGGTCAGTCCCTGCTTATCACTAACAGGAACAAGTAACCCAGAACAGAAAAGGAAAGGAGGAAGACAGAGGTAGTTAAAAATAATAGAAAGGTATATCATTAATTAATTCAGGTTGAGCGGCATGTGCTTCTAAACCCACAATTAAACAACCCCTTTCCTATTAGCAAAACTTCAGGTCAGGGAAAGCCCTATGCAAATCTAACAAGGGAGTGTGAAGTCAGCATCCTCTGGGTCCTTCACCCCTGGATTCCCACAGCTGTAGAGTGTCCACAGCAAGTTCACAGTTCATCTCCCGTCTTCGGGGTTAAAGCAATCCACTTTCGGCTTCTTCTCACACACACCTGGCAACTGTGGTTCTGTGAGTAAGTATTTTTTTGACCAAAAAATGTTTCATGATGAACTGGGAATCCCTTAAAGTGGGCAAGTTTACAAGATGTGCTTCCCACCACAGTAAATACTGAAAATAAAGGAAACAGTCGAATACTCTGTGTATGGAAACATTCCTGAAAACGACTAGTAACAACTGGTGTGACAGATCACAATAAGCTACAGGGATGGATGGGTCATGGGTCGGCGGGCAGATGGGATCCTGGGATGCCTATGTCTTGCTTTGCTCACATTAAAAAAGAACTGTTCGAGTGAGTGTAGAGTAACAGAATTCAGGTAGCTTCACTGCCCTCCAGCAAGCTCTAGCAGCATTCTCCCATGGTCAAATGCAACTCTCCAAACCCGGCTTGAACCAGAGGCAGAAAACCAACGAGGTTCAATCTCACTGTTAACTGCCATGTTATTTTGTGGGAAAAGGGAAACTGGTCATTTAGAGCGGGAACAAGAAAACTCACAAACCCTATTTTCTGTTTTGTAGGGAAGACAAAAGTAACAGGACTAAGAAGTTCTGAGTCTCCCTATGGATCATTATCTCCACAAACCTGGGAGGGGGAGAAGGAGGGAGGGAAAGAGAGAGGGAGGGGAGAGAGGGAGGAAGGGGGAGAGAAGCATCTAAGCAATGAGGATTGGTAAGTTTTGCTGAGTCTAGAACCGATGCTTAAGGGTTCTGAAATTCTAAAGGAACCTAAAGCCGACTCTGTCAGAAGAAACTTGCTGACTGTGAAAGCTGCGGACTGCCTGGGTCTACATTTGAAGAGAGACGAGTTCACCAAGCCCCAGCTTCTCATCACCCTCTTACCTCCTGAAGTCCATCAGGCACGACCACCTTTTTAGCCTATATCAGTCTCCTCAAACGACTGTTAACTTCAGTCATGCAAAACATCTGGGTCACAATAAATGCCTAAAGCTAGCAAACAACTTGGGGAACCCCAAAACCATGGCATCTGGGGAGAGGGTCCCCAATCCAAGATAATACAAGCAAGGGAGAGCACAGAGCAGCTAACTTCAGCAGCCTTGCACTGGAAGCAGCTGACGGTTTTCCCCTCCCCATTACATCCAGTGAGCATCCTCCGGCACCCAGTAAGCACTCAGGAAATGGCTACTGAATGGATGCAAGTTTCAGAATGATAGCTCAGGAGAAGGTGCTTAGAGATGTCACCAAGAGGGCACAGCACGCCGAGTAAGCCAGACTTTGTAACTCATGCTGAGCCAAGAGGGTCAGACCCCGCCATACTGCATTTACTATGAAATTTTCATACTTGTCTCCTCCTGACTTGCTGGCTATGCCTACACCAACTCTGAGATGGTCCTTGTTTTAGACTTACAGCACCATTCCTAACAGCCAAAAGGCAAAACCAAACCAAATACCCATCAGCTGATGGAGACAAGAAATGTGGCACACACCTGTACATGGAAACTTAGTTGGTAATAAACAGAAATATGGATACATACTATACTGGATAAACCTTGAAAAGATTATGCTAAATAAAAGAATTCGGTCATGAAGGTTGCACAGTTCCATTTATGTAAAGTGTAGAGAGTGCAGAGGGTGAGCCACAGAGTCGAAGGTAGACTGAGCAATTAGCTGCCTAGGGCTGGGAGCGTAGGGGTTGGTGGAGGAAAGGGGAACAAGTGCTTTTGTGCACTTGGTTTCTTTCTAGGACAATGAAGACATTCTAAATTTAGATCATGGAGGCAGTTGCACAGACTTGGCAAATGTACTGAACACCCACTCAACTGTGTACGTACACAGGTGAATTTCAGTGTTCACACTGCATCTTAATAAAGACGTTTACATACAAATCAGAGCAAAAAAACCAGCAGAGAAAGATTCCGTGCTTTGTCTAAACCACAGACAGAAGGCAGTGGAGATGGGAACGGAGTCTAAACTTTTGCTCTGCTGCATGAAAAGCAAGGGTCAGCAACGCAGAGATCTCAGTGTGAATGCCACCCCCAGATGTCCACACACGGACACACACACAGAGACAGACACAGACATACAGAGACACACACACAGACACACAGAGACACACACACAGACACACACACACACACACACAGACACACACACAGAGACACATAGAGACACACAGAGACACACACATAGACATACAGAGACACACACACACACAGAGACAGACACAGAGACACACACACAGACACACACAGAGACAGACACAGACATACAGAGACACACACACAGAGACAGACACACAGACACACACATGCACACATGAAGAAAGTCTGGGAAAAATAATGCTCAGAAAATTCACAGGAAAAATTGAAACGCTAAAGATTTCTGACCTCTTGCCCTCTTGGGCTCGTCCCTTGACTAGTTAGAAAATGACACACTGCGATTCTCCAAAAAGGGCCTGAAAAAGACATTCTGATTCCAAGAATAGACTATTAGAGTTAAGAGGTATTTTTAAAAGTGAAGCGAACAGCTTTGGCTTGAGTCACATACAGTGCGGAACATTCTGGACAACTTTCAACATTCAGTTCTCTTTCCATTTCTGACCTGTAAAAACCCCGTTTTCCAGCGTGGGCCTCTCTTGAGGAAAAATGAGGAAGCAGCCGAAACTAGGAAGGCTCGTGTGATGAAGACTGTCTGCACAGTCTTAGGTGGGGAAACAGTTTACCTACGCCACATGCCAGCACTCTACCAGGACCGTCTCCTTAGGTGGTGAGTCACTTTATCCCAGCACTAATTCACTCAGGTACTTATGATTAGGTGCTCATCCAATCAAGCAGCCCTTCAAGTTCTTTCCTTTTAAGGAATCACAAAGGATTATGTAGTGACTTAAAAAGAAATAAAAAAAGATCAAGTAACACTAACAAAAACAATTAGTGACAAAATAGCCTACGTTTTCCAAAATGGGCTCACATCAATGATATGCTTTCTTCTAATGATAAAACCACACATAATTTGCAAGGTATTTTGAAAATGCCCTCCCCTTACTTTGGGAATGCAAATTGGTAAGGATCTTTCTGTATATATTTACACACACACACACACACACACACACCACGAGCACACACGCACTCACTATGTGGCTCTTATGATACAGATCTACATTTACTAGGCACAGAAAGGCTTTCACGATGTTCTGTAGGCTTGGAAGAGTTCGTCCAGTATGAGCCCATACAAGTAAACAAAACAGCGCAGATCAGTCAAGCTGCCTTCAGTGGCTATCTTTGGGTGATAAAATTATGAAATATTTGTTCCCTGATATTTCCTTATCTATGCTTTCTACGAGCTTACTAATGAAAACAACTTTTAAAACACTGTTTACTTGCATGTGTAAGACTGTTTTGCCTTTACGTGTGTATGTGTACCAGGTGTGTGCCTGGTGTCCTCAGAGGTCAAAAGAGGGAGCTGGATCCTCTGGAACTGCAGTTACAGGTGGTTAGGAACTAAACTTGAGTTCTCTGCAAGAATGAAGAGGGACCCTTCTATTTCTTACGTCTTTGTCTTCAACTTGCTTCTCTGAGTTTATTAAAAAAATTCTGACCATTATTAATCCTAAAAACATAAATTTAAAATTAATCATTTAAACAATGCCAATTCTTAATTTTACTCAAGGAGAAAAAAAAATGTGTGTCATTACTTTATCAATGGTGACATACAATTTTCCATACTCTACCCAATACAGAGCAACTATCAAAAAGATGAGGAAACAAGTTCAAAGTCTAAGAGAGCTGGAGATCGGGAGAGATTGGTCAGGAATGCTGGACTTTCAAGTCCCCAGATCCCAGGAACAAAGAGCTACCTGTGGGCTGGTAAGGGAGCTGGTTCAAAGGGAAAGGCCCTTTGTTTGCCAAACCTGGTGACTTGAGCACCTGAGTTCAATCCCTGAGATCCACAAGGTGAGAACTTATTCCCACAGGTTGTCACAAGTTGTCCTCACACTGCCACACGGGTGCTGTTGACTATGCACAATTCCCAGCTCTCCACCCACAAAATAAATAAATGCCATTTAAAAAATGTTTTTTAAAGGCTGAGTGTAAACCCACCAATAATAAGGCAGAGAAAGGAGCGTCCCTGGGTAGACAGCCAGCTTAGTTTACTTGGTGAGATTCAGGTCAGTGAGAAATCCTGTCTCCAAAGACAAAAACAAAACAAAAAAGTGGGCAGTGCCTGAGGCCCCCAAATGTGCACATATCTGTAGTTGAACATGGACTATGGACAGGGACACGTATGCATGCATGCACTTTAGCAATTACCACAGAACAAAGAAGAACAATGGTAGCTTATAGAGACTTTAAATCACTCTAATATTCATTATGCAAGCCAAGGAAAAAATCCAGCAAGGACTATGGGTTTTCTAAGTAGAGGGAACTTTAGGGCTTACACAGTTCTATAGAGTATTTTTATAGATGAGAAAACAGGCAAACAGAGCAGAATGGAAAAGCTAAAGAACTGTTTTACCAACAGCAAGAAACGAGCAATCAAAATGACTAAGACACGGTGTTTAAAACATTCCTTATAAAAATCCTATTTTAAAATAAGGTCTATTCTAACAAAACTTCCAGGCATTTCACTGTTAACAACTGAGAAAGATTTTGTAACTATTTAAGGCCACTGGAAAACTGTATGAAAAGATCAGAAAATAATACACTCAGAAACACTGAACTATTACCATCTCTCTCAACAGCTTAAGCGTAGGAACCTGAAATTGGGTGGTTTTGCTGGGTATAAAAACTTGTAAATAGTAAAGCATGACTTCCTATATTCCTGTGACTCAAATTTATTTTTGAGTTTGATCTTGTTTCAGGTATGTACAAGGTAATATGACATTAGCAGCAATCCAAAATTAAGAGAACTAGAAATTTGTAAATGTAACTGCAAGTCAGATTTCTTTAAGAACACAGAACACCTTTATTGTGGAGACCTATTAGGCAACTGGATATTCCATGTAACTGGATATTTTGGATACTGGATTCTTCCTCTCCTAAGCTCCCGCTCTGACTGACAGACAGACAGACAGATGGTGGGGTGGGTATTGCGGTTTGAATTCAGGGCTTTGTGCATGCCATGCATTCTCCTACTTAGTTGTACCCAAAACCCACCTCACACCATTTTTAACAGCTACCATTGTCAATGGGATTCTTGGAAATGTGCACCGAAGATTTTCTTGACCTTTTAAGCAGGATACACTGATCATGTTCTACTGCCTTGTGGAGACCTCAGTGTTCATCCTACAGTCAGTTAGCCTTCTGCACTAGACGTCTGATCATAACCTTACAATAAATTAACCAGTAAATGATTATTAAGTACGTATTTTCTATGAATTGTATTGAGTGCTGATAGAAACATCATAAGACAAATAAATGATCATAAATGGTCGAGAGTTCAGCAGAGAAGGAAGACATTAAAAAAGATGAACGTCAACTATTTTGCAAATATTGAGACATGTATGTGTTTTAAATGCTGCACATATATAAACAAATGGCATTTTAAGAGAAATAAAAGGTGCATCCGACCTCGGAATGTAGCAAAGAGTTGACAGAAGAAAGGACCACAGAACTGTCTTAGATTACTGGGAGTTTTGCAAACAAGTAGTAGAGAAAGGGCACCAGAAATCAAGAGAAAGGTGCCCAACAAAACAGCCAGTCCCACTAGAGAAATCCTGTACACTGCAACACATTTATCCTCTAGAAATAGCTGTTTTCATTTTCAAACACCCCAGCCTTCCAGCATGGGCATGAGAAGACTATGAAGACACCAGGAAGGGACGGCCGCTGCAGTAGTACAGGGAAAATAAAGAAAGCCTGTCCTGAGGAGCTGGCAGCCAAGGACAGAGGGGAGAGCGCAGATTCCAGAAATATTTAGGAGGTTGACTTGGCAGGACTCACTAAGTGTCTGAATGTGGCGGGGTGGAGGGATAGGAAAGGAGGAGACGCCAAGGATGATTCACAGGCTTTTGACTTTGGGGACTTGGTGCCACCCACCCCATGAGATCCAGCAGTGTTCCCAGACCTTGGGTTTCAGGGAACTGTAAACTTTCCAACCACTTTAGCACTCTGAGGGAAAGCTATCAACTAGATGCATAAACACACCCCACCATCTACTATCAGCACCTTTTACAAAGAAAGCACACTTCAATACCCCAAATATGAACCGCTCTAAGTTCCAACAAAAAACCACCGCAGAGCAGGGCTTTTCTTTTTCTAGCTGCATCCCAGATGATGGAAAATTGGTACCAGGCCTCAGACCAACACCGCGAAGCCCTGAGACTGGGATACAGATGTTGGGTTTATCAGTAACAACATGAGTTGAAGGCAGAATAGGTAATATGTGTTCTCACTAACCCCCCCACACCTATAGGGACACCTATCCCATTAATGGGTATAGGGGAAAGAAAAGTTCAAAAGTTACTGAAGGCTCTTAAGAGGAGACATCCAACCATGCCTCGTGGGCAAGTGGCTGTGGAGCTGAATCTCAAAGGCTAGCCTGGAACTTGCCAGATAAATAAAGGAGGCTTGGGAACTCCAGCGGAAGGAACAGCATGTCCAAAGGTGTTCAGGTATGCAAGAAAACTCCTATTTGGGCAATGGTGGATAGTCTGGTGTACATTGGTGATTTTTCTTGGAAAGGATGAGAGAAGAGCTGGAAAAGTACACATAAAAAATTATAGAGTTTGGTCATCTAAGCTAAGTCTAGAAACTATCTTCTGGGCACTGGGAAGGACCCAAGGATTTTACAGTGGGTAATGCTATGGGCGGATTGCTGCTTGGAAAGGCCACTCTGGCCGCACAGCCGGGCTGGATTATAGGGAAGCAGAGCTGGAGCTGAGGAGAACAAGCAGGGGATAAGAGCACAGCCTAGAGCAACCAGCACCTACACTCCTCAGCAGTGTAGTGGGCCAACGAGACACTGTCCTTGCTCAAATCCTTTCTACTGCTGTTTGTGCAACCAGAACCACACATCACACAGTATTTTGTAATGTCAAAATTTAACAATGTGTCAACAGCTTCTACCAATCTATCTTCATCTTTAAGTTGAGCAAATTATATTCCTTACCTAATTTATTAACCTACATCCTTAGTCTCAACCATGATGCATTATTACTTTATAAATTCCTACTAAGTGGAATTGAAAAACTCTAAGGGTAAATGCTTTTTTAAAATGTATGTACATGTAGTATGTGTGTATGAGAGTACATTTGTGTGTGTGCACATGCATGAGTGTGTGTGCACCTATGTGCATGTATGTGGATGACAATGGTCACCTTGTTTTTTTCAAGGAAGGACATTCAATGTGCCTGCAGCTCACAACAGGACCAGGATGGCCTGCAAGTCCCAAGATTCTCCTGTTTCTGCTCTGTTCCCAGCATTAGAATTAGAGACACAGTCACCACACTCGATTTTTACACAGGAGCTGGGGAGCCAAGCGTGGGTCCTTATGGTAAGTGTTCAGATTCAGATAAATGAACCTTGAAGGCCCCGGAAACATGCAGACCAGTAGGAATACCAGGGAGGTGGGTGACACCAGCACTTAAGAAAACGGTCTCTCGGTCTCTCTCTCGGTCTCTCTCTCTCTCGGTCTCTCTCTCTCTCTCGGTCTCTCTCTCTCTCTCTCTCTCTCTCTCTCTCTCTCTCTCTCTCTCAAACACACACACACACTCACAAAATCAAGAGAATTAAGATAATTCCATTTTAATAGCATCAAAGATACAATATACAGTATAAAGTAAACAAAATCCACCGCACACTAAAAACTATAAAACAATATTAAAGTATGAAAGACAAAAGGTAAAACACTGATATGCTCATATTGGGACAGCAAGGACTTCTCAAGCTCTACAGTATAAATGCAACTCAGCTGAAGAGTCCAGTGGACTAGGCTCTTTAGAAGAAACTAAAAAGCTGGTCTTAAAATACTTAGGCCAACGATAAAGAGCTCCAAACACACACACACACACACACACACACACACACACACACACACACACACACACACACACACACGTGCACACTCACACACAAACATACATGCGTGTACATACACTCACACACAAAGAAACAAGGAGTTGGACAATAACCTTCACAATCTGAAAACTTACTGCAAGATACATTACTTAAGACAGTGCAGTATTAACAAAGACCTATGGAGTAGAATAATTACCATAATTATCCACATGATTATGCTCAATTTGACTTTTAACAAAGGTATAAGACTACAGACAGGGGAAAAAAATCTTCTCAACAAACATATAGGATAACTGGGTATTACATGCAAACGAATGGGGCTGGACCTCTGTCTCACAGCATATATTAAACTTAAAAGAAAAAGATCATAACATATACATGAACGCACAAGTAACAGAGGAAAGAAGATAAGCTAGATTTATCAGTAAAAATGTTCACTTTAATGAAATGCCCAGTTTTCCAGTTGTCCAGACCTGGAGTAAATAGGGGATGGATTTCCTGTAGGGGAACAAGCAGTTTCTAAATTAAGATTGTGACTATGTGTGCACAACTTTATGAACATGCACACTGTAAACACTGCAGTGGATAGTGTGTGTCCATTATGACTCAAAGCTTAACCACTGCATCCTTTCACGGTCGAGAGGGAACCCTCAGAATCTTGCTCCCAATCCCCACCACTTCATTCTCATCCTTAACTGGATTCTCCCCATCCTGAATCACTTGCCATCCACACAAGCTGCACTTTTTCGTGGGACGTTTTCTTCTCCGTCTGTCTGGTGATCTCTTATTCATCTGCCAAGAGATGAACATGCCCTCAACATCTACACTTGTATCTACTCCAGCCTCCCCTTCCCAGAGGTGGACTCCTCTGTTACGACAGCATACCTGGCCCACGGGCGGCACCCAGTCATGTGTTCTGAATCAATGAATGGAACTGTCTTATAAGAGTGTGCCCTGTATTTCTGGAATACAGCTTGAGCCAAGTCTGATAAATTAAGTGTGTGTGTGGGGGGGGGGCAGGCTGAGTAATAGTCTTCTGGGTCCAAAAAGAGGTGTGATAATAAAATAAAGATGGTGTTTTTGTTGTTGTTTTTGGTTTGGCTCATGAAATAGATGAGGACAGTTCTAAAGAGTGAAAATGTTTCGCTCAATTGAAATGGAGCTGGAGTAACTGGACTGCCTCCCATGGGACAGGATTTATTTGGTCACGATCATGAAAGTTCTGCTACAGCGTTTTTCATCTGTCTCACTTTTTCAAGTCACGGGGAATAAGACAACTGTCCTTTTATTAAACATATTCCATTTTCTAAGGAGTAATTTTGAATAAATTCCCCCATTTTCCCTTTCTGCTTCCTCAATAACTGTCCTGACATGTTAATGTAATGTTTTATCATCAGAAGCGTGACTTTTCTTCTTTTTTTCCCCTCTATTTCCAAAGAGGGAAGCCATTTGCTACTATTTAATTTAAACCTACTCCTAAATTCAAGGACTGTCTGGCTCATGAAAGGAATAACGAGGTCCAGAATCTATGAATGTGTGATCATGGCCTTCGGAGAGCAACTGATATTCAGTATACATTGGAGTCCATTTAGCTGTCAGTGTACCTAGCCAGAATAAAAGTATACTTCAAACCAAAACTGGGTCAGAAAATGTTCTAGAACAACAACGT
Organism: Peromyscus californicus insignis; assembly: GCF_007827085.1. Lineage (NCBI taxonomy): Eukaryota > Metazoa > Chordata > Mammalia > Rodentia > Cricetidae > Peromyscus > Peromyscus californicus. Next base: position 17,992,651 of record NW_026294584.1, read on the forward strand.
ATTTTACTCTTTTAACATTCTGAGAACTGTCCAAGGAACAAAAAGCTCCCTGAAAGAGAGAAATGCATACCCCAAACCAGGCTCATATGGGCCTTGTCCTGGCTTTGATTAGAATGCTATCAAAATGACAGAAGACAACTGGCATGTGCCACAACACACATTTCAATCACATTGCTTCTTCCAAATCTACATCTTGATACACTGATAGCTCCCTATATTAAAACGCCCTTCAGAGAATAAGTCCTAACGGCCTAAAGGCAAAGATCCAGGTATTTAAACTGAACTAACTTTTCTTTTTTTTTTTTTTTTTTTTTTTTTTTGGTTTTTCGAGACAGGGTTTCTCTGAGTAGCTTTGCGCCTTTCCTGGGACTCACTTGGTAGCCCAGGCTGGCCTCGAACTCACAGAGATCCGCCTGGCTCTGCCTCCCGAGTGCTGGGATTAAAGGCGTGCGCCACCACCGCCCGGCTAAACTGAACTAACTTTTCAAATGTCAAAGTTTTACAGATTTTTATATGATGCATGTGGAACCAGTGTGTGTGAGCATTAGATTCAAGCATTAGATTAGTAAGCGCTCTTCATTAGCAAAACATTACTTGTTTTTAGCTATTAACAGGATGCCACTCTGCCAAAGCCATGTTCCTCTTTGCCAGAGAGGAGTTCTACACATGTGTGGTCAGTATGCAGAAAACCTCTGGAACTAAGATGGAAAACTGCACACACTGAGAACAAGGCTCTCCAGGACAATGATGGCAACACAGGCAGATGAAACTGACATGAAAACTCTACGCTCTCTCTCAAAAAAAAAAAAAATCCCCCTTAGGGTATTTTAACTGTTCTGTTGACAACAGATTTTTTTTTAAAAAATAAAAAACGTAAGTCTAGCAGTAGGTGTATTCACACTTTTCTCAAGTAGCTACAGATCCCCACCCTCTGACTTGTATTAGAAGTTGAAGCAAACTAAGAGCTGATCACCTTAATGAATCAGATAACGAAGCTCTATGAAACCAGCCTTCACCGACGTGTTCTGAGATGCTAAGATGACGGTAAACCAGACAGTTTAGTCTTTTTGTCTTCCTAATCATCCTCATAGAATTTGAGAAAACTGTAATCACTAAATACATAAATATTTATTGTAAGCATGCTGACGTGGTTTGCTTTGACATTTCGCCTCTCTCTGCTGTTTTGCAGATACACAGTAAATTTCCCTTTCAGAAAGGAAAACCCAGCTGGAAATTGCAGGTTGTTTTTTTTTTCTGCAGATATCCCAAAGAAAATGGTCTACTTAGGGACAAGGTCTCACTATGTACCTTTGGTTAGCTTGGAACTCTCAATGTAGACCAGGCTGGCCTTGAGCTCACAGAGCTCCTCCTGAGTGCTGGGGTTAAAGCTGTGTGTGGGCCACCACACCCAGCCTTCTCTACCAAAAAGGTTAAGCTTCAAATGATTGTATTTTTGAACCTATTTTATATTGAAATAAAAATAATAGGAAACCAAAATACTCCACTGTAATAGTTAAATGCCTTTCACTATCAAAGGATATGCCAACAAGTTCTCTCTTAGAGTTATTTTTTCAGTTTACTGGAAGTTGTTTCAATAAAGAGACACAAAAGCACTCCCACAAACAGAACATGAAACAGATAATACAGTGGCTCTGGAACCCAAGGACAGAGTCTAATAGTGCCGTAGGGAAAGGAGTGTTTGAGTGTGAGGAAGCGTCTATGAGCTGGAGACTGAAGTATTCCATGCCAGGATGAGGAACTGAGAACAGAACCAATAAAATAGTCCATCTTTATAAAAGAATTCTAAAAAGGCCATTGCAGCTAGGTCTCATCACAGACGAGGATGTCTGTATGACAAATTCCTTTCTCTGCTGAAATCAAAATGGATGCACTGGGCACTGAGGCTGAGGCTAATGGACACTTAAGTTACCCATCTCCAACTCCCTGGAGGTCTCCCTGTCATAGGCCTTTCACATGGTCAAGTACAGGAGGAAGATAATGCCTCGGTTGGTAGATCCAAGCACATTCAAGAAGTTCAGCATTTACTGGAAAAGATGACAGCAATGTTTTTGGTTCAGGCCTCAGATTTAGTGAGGCTGGCAGGAATGTGTCATCCCAGTCCCTCAATCCCTCTAGGGATACTAATAACTGTGAGCTTTTAGCTGTAAACGCCAGGCAGATCCTGAAATATGGCAAGTGCGGCACAGAACTGGTGGGTTGTGGGCCAGCAGTCATTTAGACTGCCTCCTAAAAGGCAACAGTGGTTCCCTTGATCTCCAGGCATACCTGGTCTGCATACTGTAACAGAATGTCTGGATTTTGACTTTTAACTCCAGGAAGTCTTAAGACTGTAAGAATAAAGACAACACCTCAGAATGTACTTACCAGGCTCATTACAACTTCTGCTCTGGGTAGCAGAGATGGACATGTTTAGGAAAAGCTAATCGTATTCTAGCTTACACTGAATTGTTTTGATAATGAATTGCATCACATGACAAGAACTGATGCATGGTAAGGACAGATACAATAACTTTTTCCACTGAAAACCAGCCAGCACAGCAGAGGGGCGGTGTGTGTGTGTGTGTGTTCCCTTGAGTGAGCAAAACTCTTCCCTCCACAAGGTAAGTCACTGTTCCAGGAAAGACATTAATAACTGATGGGTCTACTTCCTTTCTCCAGCGGGCTGCCATGAGAGGGAGATGGACGTTGACAGCTCCTGGCTGAGGACTTCAGGAGAACTCTTAACACTAGGCAATCCTGTTCATGGCTTTAGTTGTCAAAACTCAGATCTGCCCCTATGCATCTGACATATGGCAAAATGAAAACATTCATTAACAAAAACCAGAGAAAGACAGGGGCCAAATCTTAGTATACTTTAGTATACATTAATCTTCTCACAAATTAATGGCATGTGACTTGCTCCTATCTAAGAAAAATAACCACGAAAAAATAAAACTAAAAATAGAAAATTTTTCAATAACTCATAGCTAGATGCCATGAGGGAAGTACCTGAAAGTGTCTAGTATCAAGATGCTTTATCAAATCCTCTTCTGCACTTCAACTCTAAGCTAACATCTGGATGAAAAAGGAATTCCACACATTAATGTTTAAGAGAAAGCTTGCCCAACCTTTACTAAACAGCTAAAATAAATCTTTCACAGATTAAGTAAAGAGCTCTTAATTTCTCTTTAAAAAAAAAAAAATGTTGTCCGGGCGGTGGTGGCACACGCCTGTAATCCCAGCACTTGGGAGGCAGAGGCAGGTGGATCTCTGTGAGTTCGAGGCCAGCCTGGTCTACAGAGCTAGTCCAGGACAGGCTCCAAATCTACAGAGAAACCCTGTCTCGAAAAACAAAAAACAAAAACAAACAAACAAAAAAAGTTAACCAAGGCTCAGGGAACGTCAAGGAAAAGGGGGAGAAAAGACTGTGAGAGCCAGAGGACCAGGAAGTCTGCTGTGAGACTGTCTAGATTTGATGGGGAAGCACACCCACAAAATCTCAACAACACAGTTAGCTGTCTAAAGAAGACCTGAACAATGACAGCCAGCACCAAGTGACGTGCCAACCTGGGGAATCTTAGGGGGTGGGGAGTGCAGCAGGCCTGGAGGAAGAGTTACTGGCAATTAACAATATCATACACACACACACACACACACACACACACACACACACACACACACACACACCCGCCACAGGTGAGAGACGAGAAAGTCTCCCTCAGGGATGAGCCCTCTGGTTTTCCAATACGAAGTGGTCAGCCCTAAAAACATATGTTATACAAACATTAAGTGGACTCAGCAGTTTGTATTCACATATTTATTTGTTTATATAGTGTGTGACAATATTAAAGAATTAAAGAGGGGGACTGCAGGGGTGGAGCATGGGAGGGGTGGGAGGGAGAAGAGAGAAGGGGGATGTGCTGTATTTCAATTAAAACTATTTTTATAAAGTAGCTTTTGAAAAAAGAAAAGGTGTATATGGAAGAGAAGACATGACGGGAAAGGCACCTTTCAAAGGGTAAAGGAAAGAGGAGAATCTTTTAAAAACCCGGAAAGGGGAAATGCCAATTAAAATGGGAAAGGAAATGGGAGAAAGAGCAGAGAAGAGAGAAGGAAGGAAAGAGGAAGCAGGAAAACGGAAGACAGGGAGAGAACAGGTAAAAGGGGAAAACAGGAAAGGCAGGCTGGACTGGTAAGAGCGGCCAGGGCTACTTTTGAAATAAAAATGCATGAGTTTCTGCAAAACCGAGACCATAACATTTTAAAAGAATCTGCATACCAGTGAATTAATCCACTCTTGGCATATAAAAATATATAGTTATACAGAATTTTCTAAACAATGAACAAAGAAAACCAAAACAAGGAAACCTGACGTTCAGGCAAACCCAGGTCATGATGTGGCCCAGGCCAACAAAGGCCTGAGAAATGGTTAAGTGCTCAGCTACAGGCTGGCTGTGAGGTGATGGTACTCTTCCCAGCATGCCCTGTCTTCAGTACTCCAGAGTCTTTGTTCACTGATGAACGCGGGAAGCGTCTTATAGGGACCAAGGCTACTGCCCAGGTCAGTCTTCCACAGCTGTCCCGCCTCTGCTCTTTCCATCCCAGCACCTCCTAGAGCCCTTGCTGAGGGCTCCCAATTTCCCTTTCTCCACAACTCCTTTCTTGCAGAGAAGCAAAGACATTTATCCCTCCTATGGATTTTCTATCCCTCTCATGATTCATGGAATTGAGGGAAAGCAAAGTTCCAGAATCAACTCCAGAGTCTTTTCGCAAAAGACACCAAACCCCAACTTTCACATTAGAGTCCATACCTCGTTGTTGCATAGATTCAAACTGGCATTTGTGGGGAGAGGCGTCAAAGGGAGATAATACCAAGGCCTCTTTGTTTACCACCTTACAAAAAGGAAAGCTTTAGTTTGTTCAAAGCCTGATGCTTATTACTAAAACAGTAACTTAAAAAGCTTCATAGGGAAACTTCCAAATGGGTTTTACCTTTTCAGATCTGCAAGTAGCCATCTTAAAATGAATTACATGAAGAATTTTAGTATGAATACTTTTAAAACATTTTCTTTGTAATAAATATAAAACAAAAGAAAATGAACAAAATTAGTCAACAATGACATTTTGAAACATACTACACATTTTATTGACCTTTTTTTTTTGTCTTTACTTATAACAAGAAGCCCTTCCTGTAAACGCTGGATGTAAGCCCTTCATAGAAAGGGATGCTTCTGAAGTTTGTAAAAAGTGAACTGGAATTATTATTGTCTTCAAAGATCCTTTTATAAATTGCTTTGTATAATAAACATCTTTGACTACTATCTGAAATCGAAAGGACATAGAGCATTAAAGCCACAGGTCATTGTTCAAGTCCACTTCTCTATTGCTGTGCTAAAAACACTGACGGAAAGTCATTTGAAGAGGACAGGATCCCAATCACAGTCCATCACTGAGAGAAGCCAGGGCAGGAACCTGGAGGCAGGAACTGAAGCGGAAACCAATGAGGAACACTGCTTATTGGCTTGCTCTTTATGGCTCCCTCGGCTTGCTTTTTTTTTAAAAAAAAATTATTTATTTTTATTTTATGTGCATTTGTGTTCTTATACCACCCAGGACCACCTGCCTAGGGGTGGCACTGTCCTCCCTTCCCCCATGAACTGGGCCCTCCTACATCAACCATTAATCACAACAACAGCCCACAGATTTGCCTACAGACCAATCTGATAAAGGCAATCCCTCAGTTAGGTTCCTTCTTCCGAATGAGCCACTTTTTGAAACTAAGCAGCACAGTTAAGCCTTACATCTTTTTTTTTTTTTGAAAAGGTGTAAACAAAGGTACAGAGTGGTTATGGTTAACATGGCCTGCCCGGGATCTCTCCAGGAACTGCTCACTCCACTATTCCATTCTGTCATTGAATGCAGCAAGAGTATCTTCCAAAGCCATGTTAGGAAAGACAACCCATTGTCCCTATACCTTAAAAGTTGTCATATATTCTTCAAGGAACCTTTCAAAGTATTTGGATGTATGCTTCAGTATTCTAATAAAAATATCAATCTTTTGGAAGGCACTCTAGTTTATTTAAAATTTGACATACTACTTCTATGTGAGCTCCAGGGTTACTAAATGTCTTTCACTTTCTAAAATCATAGAGTACATCATTTCAAATGAACAGAATGGTATTCCTCTATTATTACCAGAGGATAGTCTAAAGACAGAGTGCCTATTTATTACACAGCAGCTATTGTGTGTCTTTTAAACCATCAGGCTATCACAATTTCTGTATATAACTGCATTCCCCACCACTTAAAGAGTTTATAACGTGCGCATTTCTGTGATATGAAAGTACACTATGTTTCTGCATGTTCTCATTCCATTAGGTGGTAAAATTGGATAATGGGGATGCCCTCACACAGCTATGAAGGAGGGTTTCTCAACCGTGGCACTACTCACACCCAAGGCTAACCCTGCTGTGAATTACCCACTGTCCTTAGCAACTGTCCTACCTTTTATGCACCAGATACCAGTAGCACCCTTCTATTTCTGACAATTAAAAATCTCTTCAGATGTTGCCAAATGCCCCAGGAGCAATTTTACATTCACTTGTGTGCTGGGGCCATACAGTATAGTTCACTTTGAGTAGTACTGACGTAATTTTAAAAACAAACTCTTATGTAACCCAAGATAACTGGTATAATCAAGTTTTGTATACTATACTTGTTACTGTACCTGCATATTATCTCTACTTATTCTTAAGAAAATAAATTATCTCACACAACCTACCGAACAACAAGTATATTGGCTAGCAGCATGCCAATCATCAAAAATGACAGAAGGTAAGGGGCTGGGAAGATGACTCAGCTGGTTAGATATCTGCTGTGCAAGCATAAGGACCTGAGTTTGGATCCTCAGCACCCAAAGAAAACCAGAGTATGTGGCAAGTACCTGAACCCCGGTAACTGTGCAGGCAGGAGGCCTACTCACTGGCCAGCCGGTACAGCTGATCAGTGAGCTCTGAGTTCAGTGGAGAGCTTAAGAGAAAGAGACTTTGGCATATGCACTCACGCATGCGGTCATGCATACACATATGCACCACACATGATAGAAGATGCGTTCTTCTTCAAGAAGCTTTTACTGTAGTTGAAGAAAGACCAGGGGCAATGGTGACAGCATGGGAAGACAAGCCAGGTGATACTTCTCAAGGCAGGAGGGGCCATCTTGGCACTGAAGTTTCCAGAAAACACTCCTAGGGAGCCAAGTTTAATCTCTGAAGATGAGTGAAAAATCAATCAGGCAAGGCAAAGAAAAGCAAGCAATTCTGAGGAGGCAGCCACATGAGCAAGCTGCTGGAGGAAGCAGCCAGGTCCTGTGAGAGGCAGAGGCAGGCTCATGTATAACAGGTAGGAGTGTGTAGAAGGGTTCCAGATGACTGAGGAAAAGTAAATTTACAAAATGGTAGATACATGGGAGGAAAGTATACCATTAACTACAAGACAGTTACTGCAAAAAACGACGAAGAAAAGTGAGTCTCCAGTCTCTACTGAGGAAAGGCTAGGACAGGATCAATGACAATGAACTGGGGAAATGGCACCAGGGACACTGGAGAGGGGACCTATAAAGCTTAATGTGATGTCACAGCATGTAAAGTAGAGGAGACATTCACTTCCAGGCTTCACGTCTTGTGACCTGATAAAAAGGACTGACACATGAAAATGGAGACGGACACACAGACACACACACAATCTTTGAGTATGTGTTTCTCTCTGCATGTATCTGTTTGTGTGTGTGTGTTTCTCTCTTTCTCTCTGTGTGTCTGTCTCTCTCTGTCTCTCTCAGTGTCTCTGTGTGTGTATGTGTGTTTCTCTCTTTCTCTCTGTGTGTCTCTCTCTCTATGGAGGAGATGGTTCAGTTGGCAAAGTGCTTGCTACACAAGATGAGGTCCTGAGATCACTCCTCAGGATCCACATGAAAAGGTAAAGAGCTGGGTAATACTTGTAATGCCAGCTTAGGGGTGATGGAGACAGGTGGATCCCAGAGCCACACCAGCTGCTAGCCAGTAGCTGGACCACTGAGTCCCAGATCCAGCAGACGAGTCTCACCAAACAGGGTGGATAGTGCCTGAAGACTAAAGTTGACCTTGTCCTCCATGAGCATGTGGACACATGCACACCCGTGCACGAAGGATCACACATCCCCACACAAGGGAGAGTGAAGCCTACACTAGCCATTTACAACATTCGTAAGTTTCCATATGACTCAACTTAATTAATTGTAAGGGCCACTTCTTCACTGATTGCTTTATTACCTCATATGGATTAATGCCACTTCATAAATGGAGACATGAAAGGAAAACTATAAAAGAACCTCAACCTCTATGATGTGTGAAGGTGATAAAGAGCAATGCCAATCCGGTTAATCTTAAAAACAACTCAAAAATCACCCCTGATTTCCTAACAGAGACCAAATATAAGAAACTCAAAAACTCAATGACTGGCAATACAAAGAGATCAGCAACCCTTTCGACTTCTAACCTTCATATCCAGGGTTCCAGTTCCAGATTACATTCTCAAAAAACCTCAAACTTTCCAACCTGCTGTGGGTTTTCTTCTCACAGCCACTGATGAGAAATGGAAAACACTAATGTTGGGAGTGCAGATATTTTGGATATCAGAGTATTAGTGTACATTTTCTCCAATCTACACCATTGACCTTTAAGTACTTTTTGTCTTCTATAAATTGGTATTTTGTTTGTTGTAGAGCTGTCTGTCACCCACATTTTCTATCGTAGACAGCACAAGCATCTCTTCCCATCTGTGACAGGTAAAATGGGGTCAGAGATTACCCAACATCCCCTGGGGGCTAAGTCACTCCTGATTCAATACAGCTGCCGTAATGGAAACTTGGGAGACAAATCCATACCTTTACAATCACAGATTTAAAGACTAGACAAATAGAAGAATTGCACAAACCATTAGTGACAGCTTATCATTTCCTCACCTTTACATACACAGTGCCTTTTCTTTTAACTCAAAGAGCTGAAGTCCCAATAAAAGACAGCTGGTCACAAAATCAATCAGTCCCCGAAAGTAGACACACTAAGGCTGGCACAGCTGGGCACAGGCCGAGTAGGAGGCCGAGTCATCCAACTATTCCAAGCAAGTTCTCACTTTCTATGGCTCAAGCCACTCAGGATCAAAGAGACATCGCTCTGGAGTTTGTCCTTTACAGCATCCGCTAGTGAGTTAACTGTATGTAAGGTGTTTTCCAGGCAAGCAAGCTTGCCTGTCCATTACTTTGAAATAAAAATCCGTTTTCCACCATGGTGCTCTCACTTTTTGTTATGAAGAACCTGGTTTTACCCACCAAAGCACGTAAGAGATCACCATGGCCAAGGATTGGTAACGCTCATCCACAAAACCACCGTTCTTGGGATCTCCTGTTCTAAAATCCTACTGTAGTTAATACTGGAGAGGGCTTAACAACAAAAACAAAAGAACACCCTTCTCCTTTAAATCTCGGAATGCGATTTTAAACCTGTCTGCTAACACATAATGGCTCTGAAATGTAAACTTCAAAATGGCTTAAGACTTACTCTACAGCTTTGTCTTCATGACACATGCAGTGTTTTGTTTGTTAAAGGCTAAGACCATAGCAACAAGCATCGCCACAGCTGCTTCTCTCAGCCAGTCCTTCTATGCAGGAGAAGGAGGCCTTTTCTCTACACCACACCTCAGATTCTAGAGTGAGCACCAACAGGAGCGAAGGCATCGGTGTGGGGAACCATGCAGTTGGTGCTGTGGAGACCACAACGGCCACATGGAAACAGAGGTTACAAGGAGCCTGACACAGGAAGGCACACAGGAAGCACCAAGAGGAGGAGGCGGGGCAGACAGAGAGAGGAAATCTCCAGGCGATTCCCTAGAACCAGACAGCATGCACTCCCCAGAGACTCCCAGAGTCCTGAATCCCTGTCCCAGGAGGCCAGATGGATAAAACTTCTCACGAGAACCTTGTTTTCTTGCCATGGGATCCTTCCTTTGGAGGGTGGCTATAGTGGGTCTTTATTACTTCAATCTTAAATCCACCAGCCTGGGCCTGATCTACCAAGTGATTCTCTTCTCCTGGCTTTCATACATCACTTACATTTCTACCCTTCGGGGCTGTGGAGTGACTCAGTGGTTAAAGGCACTTGTTGCCAAGCCTGGTGACCTGACTTAATACTTGAGACCCAAGTTGGGTAATGGGAGAACCAACTCCTGAAAACTGTCCTCCGACCTCTACAAGTGTGTTATCACACACGTACGGCATGCGTGCATGTGCACAAACACAAACACACACACACACACACACACACACACACACACACACACACACACACACATTGATTAATTAATCCTAATAGTTGGGAGATTTCCACTTATAGAATATGTGTGGAAACCATGAACTAAAAGCTTCCAATATTCAGCAATGAATTTTTTATTATTTATTTATTTGTTTGTTTGGTATTTTAAGACAGGGTTTCTCTGTATAACAGGTCTAGCTGTCCTAAACACGCTTTGTAGATCAGGCTGGCCTCGAACTCACAGAGATCCACTTGCCTCTGCCTCTTTAGTGTTGGGATTAAAGGCATGACCCACCACCACCCAGCTCAGCAAAGAATTTTGAAGATGTATCTACAACTATTAAAAAATGACTCTATTACAGATGAACAACTGTGGCCTTTAAGTACCCTTTTGTGGTCCCCAAGCATCCCTGAGTTTTAACTTCTCATTATTTTACTAACATCTCTGCAAAAAGACAAAACTAAATGCAAAGTAGATTTGCATATGTATCCCTGAAAACCTGGAGGCAGGGAGGTCTGGGGGTTATGACGGGAAATAAAGACTTCAGCTGATTACCAAATATCTCTGTGCTGAAAGTTGTCAGTTTATATTTTAATAGCTGACAATTGTGTCTGCAGAATGAGATAATGGGCATGGTAAGCCGTGCATGATAATGTTGGTGATAAAGCCAACAGAAACTTAACATGTGGAACAGACCAAAAACTGTGAGCATGTTCAGCACAATAGCGCTGTTAAACCACATCTTCTTCCACCAAGGCTAAAAGCTGGGTGAACGCTAGATGAATTTATCTTGTGCTTCCCGCAAAAGAAACATGCAAGAAGAACAGAAGGAAATGCACGCTTATTCAAGTTTTAGACAACAGATCAACAATTGAGGATAAAGCACACTGAAGTCCTGAGTTGTGCAATGTGGGGACCCACTCTGACTTCTTCCAGCGTAACTTCCCTGTGTTTCTAGACCCTGTTCCTCCTGCCAAGTCCAGCCAGAGGTGCTTTCTCCAAGTCAGAAGTTCCTGTCATAGTAACTTTTACCTTTGGATTGTATTTTCAAACTCTAAGAATAATTTGTTTTAAAAATTTCATCTCGGTTTTGTGTCATTTTCTCTTTTTATCTACTTTCTGAATTTTCTCTTCTTTTTTGTCTCATGTTTTGTTAGCCTATTAACTTCCTGCTTGACTTTTATTATTTTGGAAGAGAACAGGACAAAGATGATCGCCTATGGGACTTCAGGTGAACCTTTCAAAATTAGCATATAAAAATAAACAGCTGACTGAGAAGAGGGCTCAGTTCCCACACGCCCACCCAGAGGGTGGCAATCCACCTCTGCAGCAGAGCAACAACCCCCCCCCCCCCCCCCGAGGGTGGCAATCCACCTCTGCAGCAGAGCAACAACCCCCCCCCCCAGAGGGTGACAATCCACCTCTGCAGCAGAGCAACAACTCCCCCCTACCCACTCAGAGGGTGACAATCCACCTCTGCACCAGAGCAACAACCCCTCCCCCCCCAGAGGGTGGCAATCCACCTCTGCAGCAGAGCAACAACTCCCCCCACCCACCCAGAGGGTGACAATCCACCTCTGCAGCAGAGCAACAACTACCCCCCCCCCCCCCGACCCAGAGGGTGGCAATGCACCTCTGCAGCAGGCCAGAGGCACTCCAGTGTCTGAAGGTGGCCTAGGGCTACTGTACTACCATCCCAGTCACACACACTCTGGTGGGGTAGAGACTAGGTACACATGCACTGCATGTGGGACTACACTAATAAAGATCGCAGAAGAGCCCAAGCTGCATGACAAAAGCCCTCTGTCCAGCAGGCAAGGCAAGCTAATAAACTCTGCTGTGACTCACACCCTCCCTCAGAACTTAGCTTTTCCAAATGCAGTATCCCTGATTCTGCTGTGGCTGCATGTCCCTGCTCCACTCTCTCTGTTCCAGGACACAAAAACCCAAAACCCCTCTTAGATGCCCACTGAACCTCTAACATGGCTATCTCAGCCTCTTCACTTTCTGTCCACAAATAGATTCAAACAGTGAGATATTACAACCAAACCACAATACAACTGGTTTTGTTTTTCCAACAGGCATGGCAGCTCTTCTCTCGCCTACCATGAACAGAACTGTACAGCCAAGTAAGTTATTTACTATAACCCACAGGAAGCACCTCGTTACAACTGCAATTCTACTGGGATTCAAACAAAGGTAAGTCTTAGAAGTATCCTCTTCACAGTTTAAAAAAAATCAATTAGGAGTTTTGGCCTTACATGCTACTTTATTTGATTCTCATTCTCTGATGGCTGGACTTACCTCCTACAGTATCTTTCTGTTTGGGTGAATGTTAGTATGTTTTTTTACTATAGCTCAGTAAACACAATATTCACTGAATCAGCATAACACAAAAAAATTGATCAAAATGTCTGTTTATATGCTGTGGCACAGTCTCAGAAGCTTGAGATTTTATGCACACAGTACTGACTTTCAGATTCCTACAGTAGCATCTGAGAGTTCATGAGAAGAGAGGTTTTCTTTTGTCTTACCTATACTGGACATTAACCTTATACTCGTAAGTCATTTGTGATGGTTCAGAGTGCTCAGTTCTTAAGGTACAAATTGTCCAAATGGTGTACAGGAATGTCACAAATATGTCTGTGACACATAACTCGCTAAGTACCTTCTATAATATAATGTCACACATAACTCGCTAAGTACCTTCTAGAACCTAGACAGTAAACACTGTTTAAATGCTTGACTGTGAAATCAGCAGGTATTCCGACAGCACAAACTAGCTTTAGACAATGTCTGTCTTTACCTACTATTATATTTTAGTCATCGGCAGAGTGAAAGTCCATGCTCAATTTTGCAACAGCTTCTGATAATCTCTTGCTCTAGAATGAAGCTCTTCATGTAATTTCTCAAGGATTTTGAGATTGGATGGTCAGATGAACAACCAGAACATAATCATTTCCAGAGTAGGGCCAGTCAAATAAATAAAAGTATGTTTCTGAGTAAAAGATATTCAAAAGACTACCTATTTACTGCATATTTTCAATAATTATGAAACATGACTCTACTTCAAAGCTAAATTTTCATTTGAATTAGGGAGAATGCCTTGATGATATTAGTTGACATGGGAAGTCCCGTCCTAACCCGAGGCCTGGCCATTCCCTGGGCAGGAGATCCCGGACTGGAGAAGGCAGAGAGCAAGCCGAGCACTAGCAAGCTTGCGTTCACCCCGCTCTGTCCTCCTCATTATGGGTGTGATGTGACCAAACTCTTGGGGCTCCTGCTGCCTTGACCTCATCAACAAGATGGACTGTATCTTGAACCATAAGTTAAAATAAACTGGTCTTTCCTTCCTTAAATTGCTTTTGCAGGTATATTTTATCACAGCAACAGGAAAAGAACGTAAGATTTTAGCCATATTCTTGCTATAACATTGCTAATTTTTTTCACTGTAAACCACTAAATATTTTCCTGAATAAAAATACATTTCCAAAGAAACAAAATATCCCAATGTTTAAAATAGCTTTTAAACAACTTCATATATTTTAATCCAGTATCAGCACAGAGAAACTGTCAGCCAGGACCCTCACCGGATCACATGACAGCCTACAAAATCTCAGTGAATCCTGAGTTTTAGGGTTTTCTGAAAATTTCCATCTCCATCTGTGCTCACCATTAACAGAAGGGTCTAACATTTTTGGCTAGTCTGAAACGCAAAACTGAGGAACAAAAGCCATGTGACTTCGCTGAAGCGGTGGGCCCGATCTGCACCACTGTGAAGTGACATGGGACTGTGGAAGAGGACCCGAGACTGCCTCGGCTTGCTGCGTCGCAGTCTCTAAGCCTCTGGTAAGCTCAGGGAGCGAACACGGTAGCTGTCTGAACCCCACTTCCTTCCGCTTTTGTCTGTTAATAGTGTGCACAGAAAGAATAAAGACCAAATGAATCACAGCAGGGCCGTCCCGAGAGGTAAAGCTATATTTACTTAGAGTCCAGGGCCAACTCTACTTCCTTAGGCTGAGGACTGAAGAGTGCACAGTCTCTGGTGCTGTGCTAAAAGAACAGTTCATCCTAGCTGCAATGAATCAAGAACAGAGAAAAGAAGAAATAATTGAACATTTCCTTTTATGATTGAAAAAAAAAAAAAGATTCTGAGAAACCCTCAGCTTAGACCAAGCCATCTGATGCCAGCCTGGCTGGAAAGGGAAACCAGGAAGTGCTGAGTCATCAGGAGTGTATACATCCCAACTGTCAGCACTTCTGGTGCCCGATGCAAAGGTGAGCCTCCTTCCGTTGACCCACCACTGTTTCTCACTCGCTTAGTGTACACTATAGAATGCTGAATACAGGCACAAAAAAACAACTTGAGCATAGAGGCATATGCCTCTATAATATCTAATAAAACAAATGATCAATACACACATAATCTACACGTGTACATATACATACCCAGTTATTTTCCATGATCCATATACACACACATATGAAGTCGATGGCAGCCCATAATCAACAGAATAAATACACTAAGGAGCAATCAGACCTTGTAGCTTTAAAATA